>NW_024538288.1:0-10433 GCF_016628075.1 Suillus paluster
TTCACTGCGTACATCCAAACCAGGTAGGCAATCACTGCCTCTACATCGGAAGAACAATTTCGTGGCATGTACTTTCGAATCGGGGAAAAATAGCCATAATAGTCACTGTGTTTGTCGAGAAGAGACCGAATGATCATGTTCAAGTTGTGTGCGGATTCATTCGCGTCAATGGTGTGTTAAGGACGGGGAAGCGTTTTATCACATCAATGAGAGATGGGCGGTGACATGCGTAATTGTCCCCACAACGGCAGAAGATGCATATCCAGCCCAGAAATTTGCTTCGAGTCGATCACCATCCTGACACAACAGAATCCAATATTGATGCTCACTCGACCATCGTCCAACTGGTGAGGGCTCCCGAGTAGCTTCCTCCCACCAGTGTCCACGGCGCCTGACCGGGCTTCACAGCATCACCCCCTGGTATGAGAAGGTCGGCTGTGGTGGCGAAATACACGAGATCATCTATGGCTTGCTGAATGGTGAGAAGAGCGAGACATTGTGAGGTGAGGTTGTCGTATGGATTGTACTTGCCAAAGAAACGGTGTTCAACGATAATGGCTGCACCTTTCTGTTGTTGAGCAACAAGGCCATTGATGGTGCCATTGGTGACGTAGTCTTGGTAGCCTGAAAACAAAGTACTTGAGAGAAAGTCCCGAATCAAGCGTAGTAAACTGACCGTCTACGTCACCTTTTCCAAACGTTATCAAGACAATGGGACTGCCATATCATAATTAATGTGCCGGGGAAGGTGTGATAAAACACCGACCTGTATATCAAGGGCTCCAATGAGTTCTCCAAAATGTCAATGAAAGGTTCAAGATTCCGTTCAATATATTCTCAGAGGTTGCAGAAGGCCGAAAATGGTCTTCACAGTTTGTTAGAAGAGATCCACTTCAGTTCGGTCCACTGCTCACAAACACAATGCATGATTAGTTTAGAGGCCCATAGGATGGCGCCACCCCACATATATAGTTTATGAAGCTGTTCCCATAAAACAAACACAAGTTGCTGAACACATGTGAAAAGTCCATTAATCGTTTACCAGGGGAACGACGTCAGATGATGGTGTGCTGGAGGTAGCACTTGAACATGAGACGATCGCGGCACTATGCTGAATCACTGCCGGGAAGCATCAACTTGAATTTGAGCGGGGATGCATCAGGGAAAAGGGCGCAGACGCGAGTTGGTCCTATGTGTAGACATGCGGGAAGTGAGGTCATCGAGGGAGGTGAGCGAGCGTGAATTTCTACCGGAGCTGCTGTTCTTATCACCTACACTTATGATAACGGGGAGCATCGTGGAGTTTTTGTTCCTGGGAGCAGGTTGTTAGAGATAGTCGGTTAAATGATGAAGACTATGCTGCTTGCTACCACCCATAAAAAGTACTTTTGTCACCAAGTCTTTGGTATTCAAGACATCTTCGGAGACGTCCTTAACGAAGCCGTCATCGTGGGCTAGAGGGTGGGGTCTGAATCGACTGCGGAGCGTTTTGGTGTCAGGTATCCGGTGATGGTGACGCGGGCGGCGGCGCCGTTGAACTTGAAGGCAGCGGAGATCCATAAGTCCAATATGTATTCAACTGCTTTCAAGGTCAACGTTAGAGGGAAATTCAATATAAACACTATACTCCAATAGTTTAGTATAAATAGAAATAGATTATTTGCGCGCGCTTGACACATGAAAATTTAGAAATTCCCTCATGATCCCACTTCAACACATTTCAGCTTTATATGGCCTAGATATGCCTGCGATAGTTTGAGTCACGTTATACCCAAAGTCGCTTTATCAGCGACACAAGGACCATCAGAACGAAGTTCAACAAACCAGCTGTAGGCATAATGAACTGATGCCGGGCCTATCACACTGGCTACACAAGATAACAGTTGTAGCACATGTTCGCTGCACTCGGGGCAAGTGCTAGTACTAATATGCCATGTGACACCAGGTTCACGACTATCCCAGCACTCTGATGTGCACTACATGGTAGCACGTACTCTTTCTACTCCACCACCGTACCGCACCGGTGCTGAAGGGGACGGACAGTTACGCCTCCTTTAATTTCCACTGGAGATAACTGTGGTACAATCGGATCTTCTCCAAAGGATCTCTTCTAACCATGCTGGCCATCGTGTGCCAACGCATGGCGTGCAGTTTTTCTCCCACTGACGCATGTGCTTGCCAATGAAGGATCGGAACCGTGACATAGCTTTTTTGTAAGGTAATCCCGAGGTCAAGCCGACCTTTGTCATGGCATTAAGAAGTACTTGGTGAGCGCTCGTGAACTTCTAAGTCTCCGCTGATCAGCATTAAGTGCAGTTGTCTATCAGGTATTATTCGCAACCATTCATTTCAGCCGTGCGAGGTACAAGCTTACAAAGTACTCTGAATACGACCGGAAAATTCATACGTACCGGGTCCTTCGTCAAATCCAGTTCGTTGAGCACATTTTTAAATTGCAAGGCCGTTGAACGCTGAGCAACTTGCTGCCAATGCTGCCAGCTATGTACGTGACGCGTCCAATTATATCCTCGTGACCTTCTCTCGCGAAAAGAGTAGCACATGTGTCAAATTACAATGTGTACCCACTTATGCATCCCGCCGTAGCTATAAAAAGTCATTCCTCGACCATGATCATGTCGTGTAGTCCCATCCTGGCTCTCGAACCTCGATATGATGTGGGTCATTGCGTCGCTCCTACTTGCAGGTGTCGCCCGAGCGGCTATCCCTAATGCCATGCTCCGTGGCATGCCTTCTCTTCCAAAGGTCCCAGTCCCGGAACGTTCTGTTACGTCGCCGAATGGCACAGCACTCCCACCCATTACGACCGTCTATTACTTCGACCAGCTCATCGACCACAATGATCCAGGTCTCGGAACCTTCCAGCAGCGGTACTGGATGGACTGGGAGTTTTATGAGCCTGGTATGTCCTGAGAATTGAGAGTAACTTAACTGACATTAACATGATGCATTGAAGGTGGTCCCATTATCTTGATGACACCCGGAGAAACGGACGCAGATGGTTAGTTTACCATACGCGATTTGCGACTTTATCTCAAGTACTTGGTTTTCAGGCTACGAAGGCTACCTTACCAATGACACTATCAATGGCCTCATCGCTCAACAACAGAATGGTGCAACCGTCCTTATCGAACATCGTTTCTTTGGCTATTCCAACCCATACGACAACCTCACCTCACAATCTCTTGCGCTCCTCACCATCCAGCAGGCTGTCGATGATCTCGTGTATTTCGCCACCACAGCAGACCTTCCGATGCCTGGGGGTGATGCTGTGAAGCCAGGTCAGGCGCCATGGATACTGATCGGAGGAAGTTACTCGGGAGCCCTTACCAGTTGGACGATGGTCAAGTGAGCACCCTAAGATGAAATCTATTGTTTCACCATAATTGATTGACGTAAAGCAAACCGGGAATTTTCTGGGCTGGATATGCATCTTCTGCCGTCGTAGAGGCAATCACGTATGTCACCTTGTTGCAATCACCGCCCATCTTTCATTGATGTGATTGCTTCTTCTTCTGTTATAATCACACGAATATGTCCGCGTACAACATGACCATTCATTGAAACTCGATCTCCTCTCTGACCAAAACAGTGACTATTATGGCTATTTCACTCCGATTCGCGACTACATGCCACAGAACTGTTCTTCTGATGTAGAAGCAGTGATCGCCTACCTGGATGGGATGTACGCGGCTGGTGATACCGCTGGGATCCAGACGCTCAAGGAAGCATTTGGCCTCGGCGATGTTATACACGTAGACGATTTCGCTAGCGCACGTGAGTCGTCCTTGTCCTTTGTTCAGTCGTGTAGAACAAACAGCATGATCCGCACGCCTTCCGATTGGCGCAACATCTATTTCAGTGCATATTGCCTTCACCAACGCGTGCTGATTATCCTTTTTATTCATGTTGCGTCCCCCGTTGTGTTACTGGTTTCTCCTTTCTCATATGCTACCCTTGAATTTACCTTCTGCTTCTCACTTTGATCTGCATTGTTGACTTGACTGACTCTCGAACCAACAGTTCAATACAACCTGTTTGATTGGCAATCTCTACAACCTGATGTCGGCCCAGGAGCCATGTTCTTCGACTTCTGTGATGCCCTCGAGGTCAAGGATGGTGTCAACGCTGGACCTGAAGGATGGGGACTCGAAAACGCCATATACTCTTGGGGTAACTTCTGGAATACTACATACTACAACTACGGTAAGATGGTCCGTTTTATTTCAGATTGATGTGGCTAAACTGGATGATGAAGTCTGTGGATACGAAGATGCTGAGTGCGTATTCTTGGAACATAAGGTCGTCCACACTGGCTAATGGTAAAGCTAGAACCTGTCTTGGGACGTATGACACAACCCAGTCCTACTGGACCGATGCTACCGTGAACAACGCCGGAAGGTCGTGGTTCTGGATGGTGTATGTATTCTCGTTCTCATCAGCATCTGTCCTGACGATCTTTCCAGGTGCAACCAAGTCGGATACTACCAGGTTGGCCCCCCTGAAGGCCAGCCTGCAATCGTGAGCCGCATCATCCAACCCATTTACGAAGAGGTACATATATCGGATTCAAAACATAATTATTCTAACATAATATTCAGCGCCAATGTGTCAACATGTTCCCTCAAGCCTTCGCCTATCCACCGTCGCCGACCACTGTAGAGACCGACATAATGTACGCTGGCTGGGACGTCTACATGCCCCGCCTCTTCTTCGCCAACGGCCTACGCGACCCTTGGCGCGAAGCAACTGTGTCTGCTGATGGGTTGTTCAAGCCTAACACTACCGTCATGCCCATCTACGAGGGTGATGGATTCCACTGCTCAGATTTGATCATAGAGAATGGCATTGTGGACCCGACTATCATGACAGTGCAAGAAGCTGGGTTAATGTACATGCATGAGTGGCTTGCTGAGTGGAAGCCTTCAGCTTGATCATCGGCTCGTTATAGATTAATTATCTTATCTTGTTTGATGTGCCTCAGGTTGCCGTGGAGGTATGATGCCTTACGAGCAATCAGGAACCGGCACCTGCCACAAAAGTATGAAGAGTCTTAGACGACCGGTGACGTTTTGATGTCTCTATTATAAAACTGTAGATCGGCGTCATGATTGTCGACCGCACTGGTACTGTTTGACGTCAGTGTTCAACGTTCAACCCTGAGATTGGTCTTAGCAGCGGTGGGACAGAGTGCGTGGAGACTCCTATGATGTTAAACCATACACCCAACATATACAGGAGGAAACGGAGTGGCTGCAAGGCAGCATGTGCGCTGCGTTAATGTTTCTCCCACAAGGGTGTGGTGGTACCCATGCGCACGGGTAATTCGCCTAAATGAAAGAACGTTAAATGTTGCTTCAAATTATCAATCATGGGCCCCGCTCAGGAGAAGGTCAAGGCTACACGCGAAGCGTTTTGTTAATCAGAGCAACAACGAATATTCTTTGTACCAGTCGAGCACAAAAATACAACAACTTCGATCCAGGGAAAGTTAATCCCTGAACCAGTCAGAGACTCAGAGTGACACATGTAGGATTTTGCCTGATTATGGATTGTCACAGGCTGCCTCCAATACGCGCTGTTGGGACGAGTGACACAAGATGCATCGATGGGGCCCGAAATAATTGACATGTACATTGGTTCGTGAACACCAAAGACGTTACCAGTCCTTCGGCAGTGAGCTGCGGGTGACAATTCAGCTATCCTGGTGATCACGAGTTGTGCAACTTGTGCTCATCTGCGCATGGGGCCACGTGGGCCGTACTGCGGTAGGTGACCGTGTGGATCAGGAATGGACCAGAGTCGAATTGCGGTTCAGAACAAGCCAGTTTAATAAGACGACTCGTTCTATGGAAAAGCCCTGAGGCAAATGATATTGGGCTCAAATTTCCGCAGGATCAGGATTCAGATCTAGGAGTTTATGACTTCCGAACATCACGATTGGTATGAGCAATTGATAACGTTGAACGTTGAGAAACGCACGGTAGTCATACAAAGGTCAAAAATAGTACGCGATCGCTGAAAAGACCGTGACAGGAATAGATTGCATGCAAGAGGCTGAGACAAGAGGAGACTCTAGAGAATAGGGCGAGTAAGGCAACCAGCCGGAACATTGTATAAACGATGAGTATATAAGTATTAGAAAATGCACACCGACCACAGTCGATGACAGTGATCTACACTATGGGGCGACATAGATATAATATACGGACAAAACAAAGCATGAAAGGACAAGAAGAACAGGGCGGGCGGGTGTAGAAAGGTGTTTAAAACGGATCATAGTACTGGGAAATACGCATAGCGGAGATATCAAAAGCAACAAGACAAACCTAATATCGACATGGAAGACGTGCAAAGCATGAACAGGGGTAACCAAGAGATGAAGAGATGGAATAGATAAGACAGGAGCGGCGAGCTGATGAATAAAAATGCTCAACAAATAGTCCCAGACCGACCGTAGGGTCAAACAAAATACGCGAGATGATCTCAAGAGCGACGTGTCGTGAAGGGTGATGCGAAGTGGGGATTATGGACAAGACGATACCAAGAAAACGATTATGCAAAGCGAATAACAGCGACGACATTGATGTCATTTTGATGGGACGACGGTTCCAGAAGAGTCGATCAATCACGCGCGGGCTGCTCAGCCGACACAGGCCAAACAGGTTCTCTGCTCCTGTCCTTCTCACCAGAACGAGTCAAAGGCACTGCGGTGGATGAAGACGTATTCTGTTGAGCAGGCTGTTCAGGGGAGTTGTGAGGATGTTGGGGCGAGTGTTGCTGTTGGTGCTGGGAGGCATTCGCCATTTCGTCAAGACCTCGCTTGACACCAGACATCAAAGCATCCGTCTTCTGGATCATCTCCTCTAACCGTTTCCGCTGCTCGTGAAGTTCGAGGTAGTGTTGCCTCAACTCACTCGCGGTTGGAACACCTGACGTCAAGACACCATTCATCACATCGTGAGGCGGGGGAGAGTGACCAAGGGGTCCATAGTATCCGCCAAGGCTATGAGGCGGCGGCAACACATATCCGGTACCAGGAGCAGTAAGACCAGGGTTCAATGGCGAATGCGTCCTGCTAGGTGCATTGGACCCAGAGCGCATGTAACTGGACGGCGTTCCGCCGAAATCACGATTACCCAAGAGACCAGGGGGTCCATAACCACCGAACCGTTCACCGAGAGCGGCATTAAGAGGAGGGAGATCGAATCCCGCATGCGGCGCTGCCATAAATGCGCCATGACCCGATCCAGTGCGGGCAAGATGGTGAGCGTGTGCGAAGCGCTCCATGTCAGAACCGCGTGGTAACGAATGTGCGCGATCACCAGCGACACCGCTCAGAGCCTCTGCAATCTGTTGTATGCTCGAGCCTTCTGCCCATGCAGAACCGTGCGAATCGCGGGACGCTTTCCGTGTAGTCCGCTCGTTCTTCCTCCGACTGACGGGTTCTTGCTCCTCTTCTGCCTCCCCCATGTCTTCATCGTCATCCTTCTCCCGTGTGCGGCCCTTCTCTCGATCGCTCTTTCCCCGCCGTGCTCGCTTCCGGCGAGGTTGAGGTTCTTCTATCTCCCCATCACTCTCCTCGGTGTTCGCGTGTTGGCTACCAAGCCGACCAACAGAGACAAGTGCCTCAGCCGCAGCTTGATCTGACATGCGTCCTGATGACATCCCTGCGGCTGCTGGGACGCGTTTCCGTCGTTTGATAACAGTCTTTTTCATCGAATTGGGACGATGGGTGCCATGAAGCTTGAAGTAGAGACCTGGAGAACGGATCATCGGTCAGCGACCGAACGATATGATTGATGCGCCCAAAAGCCAATAATATCAAACAATGTGTCAAAATTAAAGTGGTCTGACGGATGCCAAGAGCATCCAAAGATCAGCTCATTCAATATGGCAATGCTCGTCCCTACAAATCGTGGGAGTGAAGATAAACCGAATGGATAAGATGAATTCCCATTCTCCCATCACCTGTAATGACGGACTGGGCTAGTAGGCTCCCTGATTCTGGAAACGAGACATGACAGACACGCGCGTCATGACGAGATGAACGTGTGCTCCGCATGAAATTTTACAAAATAAGTGGAGTTTGCGGAGATATGACCAACGGCCGTGCATGCCAGATACGAAGGATGGCAAGGGCATGTATGAGAGCTGAAATGAGAACTTGAACGCACCACAAGCATTGCAGATGTTGTTTCCAACATCATCTCTTCTCCAGAGCGGCGTCGTACTTGTACCGCAGTTAGCACAACTAAGAGCCCCGACGGCAGACTTGACCTTCTTAGCAGGCCCCGAATTCGGGCTTTCGGTATCGACACCGGGTGACGGTGCATCACCGCTGGGAGTTGCGCCTCGCGCAGGCGCAGAGGGCGACGATTCGTCTGCAGGGGCAGTGATCTCTAATCTTCCTGATACAGCGAGTGCGTTGTTAAGCGTGGGACACCCGGCACAAGCGCTAGATCCCCCCGTGCCATCGCATCGTCCGTCACCTGGACACGTGCCTCCACTAGAAGTGTTGTGGGCACCTGAAGCGGACGTGGCCTTGGCGGGGGTCGACGATTTTGAGGAAGGTTTTGGCTGGGGTTGCCCGGAGCTCTCAGTTTGAGATGATGACAGCGCATCCTGATTTTTCGATGAATGTGGTTGGCTGGGAGATGTCGTTGGAACAGCCAAAGTTGCCTGATTTGGGTTGGACATATCTGGTTCGCTACTTCCGTTTGGGGGCTGAGGGACGGGAGCTGCAGAAGTCGCAGTGGGCGTTGGCGTGCGGGCCAGAGATGGGGGACGTGCGACTTTGCGTGATTTGAGGTAAAGACCTATATCGACGAACAAAAACCCAAGCGATGCGCACACGAGTTGGACACATTTCAATCAGCACACTGTTACTGCACTTGCCAAGCGGTAGGTAGGGAAAGAACGTAGGAAATGAGACTGGCCAATCATCAAGTTGACCGGTAGAAGCATGCATGGAACACGAGTTTGAGATGCAGCGGAATGATGCAAATGTGATATGGAGTACACGGGGTGTGTTTTGGAAACGGACGCCCACGAGCCCACCAACCATGGGTTGACACGTGACGGCGTAGGAGGGGAAATGAAAGAGATGAGATGAAGAGACGAGATCACTCACCACAAGCATTGCAGATGGTTTTGCCCTCGGTGTCGCGTCGCCACAGGGGGGTTTCAACGACTCCACAATTAGTGCAGCCGGTACGTTGCGGCGGGGGCGGCTGCTGCTGTTGTTGGGGCGCATTCGGTGCTGACGTGGGTTGATCTTCTACGACAAGCCGGTCTTTTTGCAAAAGCTGCTCTAAGGTGAAGTCGCCTGGGTTAATCTTCTGAGACCCGGCATGGACTGGTGAGGTAGCCAAAGAGTCGCGTTGTACTGCAGCATGTTCTGAGGCTGTGCTGGGCGAGTACTGCTGTTGTATCCGCGAGAGGGTGGAGAGCGCAGGAAGATGCATGTTCAACGCAGGAGATTCCATCATGACTGGCGACATTTTTTTTATCAGACAGTGGTAAGATAGTCAATATGTTGGCTACAATGAGTTGAGCGTGAGCTGTTGTCTATTGAATGCCACGGAACAATGAAATCTTACTGATGCTATACAGGACGATGAGGAGGCTAATGAGGTCGACGTGGGCGACCGGTGACGAAGATATAGACACGTTGGAAGGGAGAAATAAAAGGGTAGAGGAGAGGGTCGGGGACCGCAAGTGTTTATGATTTTTGGATGTAGGCGGGAACCGATAAACCCAAAAGATAACGAGTATAAACTAAATCCAGCCAATCAGATTAATCCCGTTTCAAAGATAACAACTGAATTCCTAATCTTTCACTCCTCCTGTTCAGCATGTACAAGATCTCCCCTTCTTCCCTACCATATTTTAACTGGAATTTTTCTCGTTAATTCTATAGATACAACCTATGCAATAATAAATATTCTCTGCAGTAGTAAAATTTTATCGCTTGGCTTCAGCGTCTATCATAACAGACGTTATTGCATGTACGTATTCTTTGTCTATGTTGACTTTGTGGCACCGATCCTCCCAGGCTCTCTTCCCCCAATCTTATCTCAATTCCCATGTCACTATTATTACCTCTTCCCAAATCGTAGATCTTTGCAAGGAACTACCCGGTCAATACCAGCGCCCGTGTCGTCACGACGTCCGTGATACTGAGATTTTCAAGTATAATATGCGTCGGCTCGCGTCAGAGATACCCAGTCTGGGCTGGTGCGAACAAACCAAACGTGCGTGGCAGCTCATGACACCGGCCAATGAAAATTTTCGTATACAGTATGAAACTTGACCATGCAATACGTCAAGTGCATACGCAAGCGCATACGTCAACGGGTGACTTAACCTTCCGGCGTTACAGATAAGGATTATGCAATTCGCTGACTTGTAGA
>NW_024538289.1:0-10405 GCF_016628075.1 Suillus paluster
AGGTGTGACAGGGTGAGGAGTCATGTGACCGGTTCGGGTACTGGAAGTAGCCAAAGGAAAACTGAGAAATGAAAAATGGTTTGTATTAGGAATTCGTGACAGAACCATCAGAAGAATTCGACAATGCATTTGCCTTTACCCAGCTCGCTTTGCACCAGACAAAAACATTTCATCACCCTACTCCACAGAATCCTCATGATTATCTATTACACCCACCAAACCAGCAGTCAAATCCATAGGCAAACCACTAGCAATATTCCTGCGTCAACTACCTGCTCTACCGCTATCAACAGCCAAAACCCAAAACAACCGCGAAGACAATGGCCATGACTGACACGTGAAACCAGTCCCACTCTTCTACGGCAACTATGGAGAGAAAGAAAACCCAGTGGCATGGTTTGCTCAATTTGAATTGTCTCTTCCCATTAGTTGGACAGACGCACAATCTGTTAAGGTCGTGCTTAAGGGAGAGGTTACTAAAGGGCTTCAGCTTCAGCTTGTGTGCTGCACCCCTTACCCGAGTACGTGCCCTTAATTTCTGGGGGACAGAGGGGAAGTCCGACAGAAGTCTGGGGAATTCCAGAGGACAGAAGTCGGTGGAGTTTGGTAACTCCAGAAAACTATGTGGGGATGGAGTAAGGCTACTATGGAAGTCCGGAGTAGAAACAGAGGTTAGACTACCCTAAGGTAGAGCCGGAGAAGTAGTTCTAAGGTTTAACCCCTAAGACTTGGAGGTGGACAAGAGATGAGACTCAAGTCCGGAGATTGCAGGAATGAGCAGAACTAAGATGATATTTTGAACTAAGGAGTTCCAGAGTTTTACAGGGGTTTATATACTGTAGGTATCATGTAAGTAAATCAGTCAGCAAAGGTAAGGGCTATGTATGAAGCATGTGGAAAGTCTATTACTGTCATATACCCGATTCAGCCACTTTCCAACACCATTCATAGGACATCCCTACCATTGGTCCAACCCCCTGTTTCCCTGTCCGCTCCATCCCTCCTTCTCCGACAATGCACGAAGTGCATCTCAGCAGGACTAGCCCTGCTGCCTCCACCCGACTCCGCTCCGCTTCTCCGACACTACCCCTATTTCCTCCGACACCATATCCCTACCCTCCGAGACCCTATCTGGAGCTCTGCTCCTCCACTCCATTGGTCCGACTGATCCTACTCCCTCCACCATCTCCGCTTTCTGATCCACTCAGTTCCTTCAGTTCCACTCGTGTTGTTCCATCCGATGATTGGTCCGCCCAACTGCCTCACCGGTCCACCCCTAGACTAGGAACCATTCAACTGGTCCTATCTCCTTTTAGTATCATAGCCCTCCTTTCGGATCACTGGTAATCTCTATACCCGAGTGATTATTGATCTGTCGCGTACATACTATTCTCCGAGCCCCTTTTCTCGTATGTCTCAGTCATCTTTCTAATAATTCTGTACACTCAGCACATAGCCTTTTGCTATGCTATGCTACCCACTTAGAGTATATAAACATATGTACAATTGTCTGTAGATACTCAGTCAGAATATTATCTTTTCTAAGCCCTGCTCTTCTGTTCTTTGACTTGGGCCTGATCCTAGTCAACTCCTGTTAAAGCTGGCCTAGGGGATTGACTCCCTAGGTTGGCCATCCTATGATCCCCCGTTCCCCCGTTCCCCCGTTCCCCCGTTCCCCCGTTTCCCCCGTTTCCCCATTTCCCCCGTTCCCCCGTTTCCCCGTTCCCCCGTTCCCCGATTCCCCCGGTATCCCCGTTTCCCCCGTTCCCCCGTTTCCCCGTTCCCCCGTTCCCCCGTTCCCCCGTTCCCCCGTTCCCCCGTTCCCCGTTCCCCCGTTCCCCGTTCCCCCGTTCCCCCGTTCCCCCGTTTCCCCCGTTCCCCCGTTTCCCCCGTTCCCCCGTTCCCCCGTTCCCCCGTTCCCCCGTTCCTCTGACTTCCCATGTGTCGGAACTAGACCCCGCACTCTCGCATCTGTCCCCTCTGTTCCGCTCTGCTTCGGAACTTCATCTGAGCAGTTCCTTCTGCTCCGCTTCTACTGTTGGTTCTGACCGCAGTAGTCTCCTGCCTCCCTCCTGTCAGGCGGAACAACCCCTGCCTGACTTTCCTGCGCTCACCTAGTAGTCCATCGGTTCTCCTTCAGAGGACCCCCGTTCCGATGTCCTGTTGGAACCCATAGAATTCATGTCGGACTACATTCTGAAATTAGGGGCATGTACTCGGGTAAGGGGCGCAGCGTATGAGCTGAAGCCAAGCCCCTCAGACTCCGCTTTACCCCTGAGCACGGTCTTAACAATTACTAAGTGTAACAGATCAAAGCAGTGAAGTCAGAAATGAAGTAAGAATGGACGGATCAGTAAGCATAGCAGAATAGGACATAACCGGTAACCGGAGCAATAGCTAATCTAAAAGGAGTTAGGGGGTGAGTGCGGAGATGAAGGCGGAGCGCCGGGCAGAATAGTAAGATGGAGGACTGGACTTTAATGAAGTAGATCCAGAATTCCAGATCCGGAGGTACGGGATATGACACAATCCATCCAACAATTCAGCATGCAATTAACACCAGGAGAAGCAGCAGAAGAATGGTACCAGGGATTAATGTCATTGCAACGCGCCACATTTGCTGGCCTCAAAACCGAGTTTTTCAAATGTTAGCCATCTCCCAAGCACCCCAAGTTCACACGGGCGCAACAGAGAGAGTGCATCATGGCGCAGGTCTTGAAGGAAGAGGAAGTTGGCCAATGGACACAAGAAGGATGAACAGGTAACTATGCGCATGTAACCTGGGCGGTTAATGTTTTGAGGCTGGCACTAGGAATGGGTGATGTGGAGGGCACGATGATCGAGTACGCACTAGAAGGGATTCTGAACCTGCTGAAAGACCATCTCAAATGCACGTACAACACTTGGGACAAATTTGTTGAGGATATACAAGACGTCCCAAATATGAAGCTCAAATGTGGATGGGGAGATCTTAATAAGGAATGGGCTTGAGATGCTGAGATTGCGAAGCTCAAGGCACAAAGCACACCATCCACTTCACTTCTATCACAACAATTCTTGCAGATGGCAATGGGGATGCAACAAGTACCCTACCCAGCCTATCTCCCAATGCCACGGTTCCCCAACACACCCAACGCACCACCACTCACACCCTCAACAGCAATACTACTGTCAATTGCCAATCCCAATCCACTCACAATATCATGCGGTGGAGCTCCCGCATATAACAGTAGCAGAGGAGCATTTACTCCACGTGCGCAGTTGACATGAGCTCAAATCCTGGAGAAAGCAGCACTTGCACCACAGAGACCTAATACAGAGACAGGAACACGTCAGTATGAGGCGGATATCGACCTGTGGCACTGCATGTATGGCACAGAAGGGACTCCCTCCTTAGATCATCTGTACCCCCTGCGACCTGGGACAGCGATTCTGGGTTCTGGAGAATGTTATAACTGTGGGCTAATTATGGACCCAACTCATCTCAGCTCCCAATGCACAATGACCAGCCCACTATGCTCGCATGAAAGCAGGTGGCGTCAGCAGGTCACAGCACTATTACGACAAGCAGTACCACAACAAGCAGTATGATCCCCATACCCTACTCCAGTCCAATATGTCATGCCAGCAAACTATCCCTACCATCAACCGTACGGAAATCTGCAACCAACTCCAGTATATACCATTGCCCCACAGGATTACAGTTGGGGAGATCAGAATGAATCATGGGGGACTCTTGAGGCAGGATATGAGTGGGCTCCGGAAAATTATGGGGGACCGCTGCAAATGCTGGACCAACAGTAGTCCCACAAGTATCGAGTCCACTCACTGACCCTTCATCTGCATTATTATCAAACCCTCCTCATCTTCATATGTCTCAAACAGCGCTGTGAGCACCTAGTACTGTACATAATACGGACATTTCTCCTATGCTCATCGAATATTCCCCCTCTACTTCACAAACTGATGTGTCATCAGCTAGCATCCTTAACACTACAGATTCTCTTCTCTCTTCAACTATGAACATAGTAGCATCGCCAGAAAAATTACTGTCAAATACAGACTTGGTTGTACCCTCCTCCATATCCAGCAATCCCATCACTGTCATTTATTTGGTGGATGCATTGGGCAAATCAATCTGAACACAAACCAGTAATCCCTTTGTAACGGTACCTCACTTACATGGACCTCAAGGAGAAAAGATATGGATCCTGGCCATCGTGGATAATGGAGCCATGATTAACACTATCGATACAGCAGCATATCAATGAATCACATGAAGATTATCCCCGTTAAGTACATCATCTAGAACCCTTCACATGGCTGATGGCTTGTTAGTATCATCAACAGGTGTATGGTTGGGAATGATCTCTTGGGGACCAATCAACATACACACATCATTCAAAGTCTTCCCCAGTGGAGGTTTGTGGTGTATGCTAGTTGGAAAGCCGCTTTTGGAACAGGTCCATGCAATCCATGACTATAGTAGTGACACTATATTGTTACCATACAGAACCACATTTGATTGTATCCCAAATTTCACCACATATTGTCCTTTACCACTTCCCTGTTTAACATCCACTGTTCAATTCCCAACCACCACTAATTTCAATCATCCTTCACCACCATCATTACCTACTGTCTCAATAAATAACAATAGTACCAACAAACTCCCAAACATACAAAACATACTGCCACCCCTGGGCGCACATAATATTTCAATTCCTACTAATACTTCACTTAATCAGTCACCCTTAGTCAATAATGATGTGAACGCACTAACCGTCACACCCACACAGTCATTTCAACCAGATTCGCCAGTAGAAGAAAAACCACATCCAATCTTTGAAGTCGAAGATGCAGAACAACCGACACTCATAGGTGAAGTACTAGACCTCTCCCCTATGATGCTACCAAATGATATATTCACCAGATTGACAAAGCACGGACCCTTCTGGCCCGCACGGGTGGATGCAATCGTAAATGCAGTTCGTTATGGAGAACATCCAACTAGAGAACAACAGGACCAAGCATGAGCACTTGTGGCTGAATTTGCAGACATTTTCACACTATCGGTACGAGAAGTGAAACCTGTAGACTTCATTAACTTTTGGTTGCAGATTCCACTGGATGCAACATTCACCAAGAAGGTGCATCAACGACCACTAACCAAACCACAACGTGAATACCTATTTCCAGTGTTGGACGACATGCGAGAGGCAGGAATCACTCGGTTCATCAAGTCAGATGAAGTCAAAGCGGTTGTGTCAACAGTCCTCATACAGAAGACACACTCAAGTACAAGCCTCTCAATGGAAGACATACAATGGATTGTTGAGAAGCAATGTATCAAACTTGTTGAGCCAC
This sequence comes from Suillus paluster, assembly GCF_016628075.1. Classification (NCBI taxonomy): domain Eukaryota; kingdom Fungi; phylum Basidiomycota; class Agaricomycetes; order Boletales; family Suillaceae; genus Suillus; species Suillus paluster. Next base: position 5,368 of record NW_024538289.1, read on the forward strand.
CGGACCCAGACATTGACCTAGACTCAACACTGATAGCAGCACCAGAACCAGTTGACCCATCGAAAGTCAAATGGTGTATTTGTCAGAACTTCAATGATGTCAATAGAGTATCAGAGGTTGCACCAACACCTCAAGGGGACATCGCAGCAAAGCAACAGCGTTTAGCAGGACATGAGTATATATGCGTACTTGACTTTGCAGCCGGATTCTATGCAATTCCAGTGGAAAAGGAGAGTCAGCCCTACCTATGCTTCTACACAGAAGGCCGAGGATACGAGGCATATTGCCACATGCCAATGGGCATCCAAGGTGCACCATTGTGCTTCAGTGACCTCACAGCGCAAGCATTATATGATATCCTTGTCAAAACTATTGATGGAACTATACATCGATGATGGTGCAATAGCGGGAAACAACTTCATTGAACTGTTAAACCGCTTACAATGTTCTTCATCAGGTGTCGAGAGTGGAACCTATCAATATCACCAACAAAGACACAGCTATTCACGAGCGATGTCGTCTTTGGAGGAGCGCGAGTGGGATGTGAGGGCATATGTCCAGACCTGGCAAAGATGGCTGTAGTCGCTGAGTGGCCCATCCCTCAAAACCTCTTAGAGCTGATGCGCTTCTTAGGCCTTACAGGTTACTTCAGATCCCTCATCAAGGACTATGTGCGCATCGCTGCCCCACTTACTGACATGCTACGCAACCTAGACAGACTGCCACCCAGTGCAAAAGGAGGAAAGCGCAAGTATAGATAATTCCTACAAGATCACAAGCTCACAACCTTCTGGGAACATCAAACACATGCAAGCCCTCCTAAAGCTCAAACAGACTCTTGTAGCCAAACTGGTGCTCCGAGCACCCAAGTTTGATGGATCACCATTTATCGTCATTAGTGATGGGTGCAAAGACAGGTTTGGGGCCGTACTCACGCAATGGTTCTCTATACAACACCCATCAGGTGAAACAACGGTCAAGGTGCACCCGATCACATTTGCATCCAAATGAACCTCACCAGCAGAGGAATGGTACAAACCATACTTGTTGGAGTTCACCGCTCTGAAGTACGCATTCGACCAATTCGGCGCAACCATCTGGGGTTTTCCGGTTTGAGATTGAAAACAGATTGCATCATGCTGCGAGATACCCTGCTGAACGACAAGTCATCAGTAGTGCATGGTCGGTGGCGAGACGGCATCATTGCATACCAAATCACAGACGTTCGGCACCGCTCAGGGGCAAGCAATACAGTGGCAGACACACTTAGTCGTTGAATGTCAGGGTACCCACACATTGATGGAGATGGCAGCGCATGGTCTGTGAGTGAGGACTGGGAGACTGTACATGGCCTGGTGAATGACTTGTTCCTCATTCAATCGACTAACTCTATCTCCAAATCACTAGCAACAGAACTATGCAACCACTTTAAAGAAGAACCACTCTTTCTTGAAGTCATTGAGGCATTGTGCAACCTCAATAGCAACAAACCGGAATGCGAACATAGACGAGCGCAGCACTGTGCTCTTGGATATGTAGTTGAAGATGGTTGGTTATGGTGTATTGCAGATGGTAAATCGACACACACATGGGTGGGTGGAATGTGAATGCAGCAGGAGGAAGCCATAGCATTAGCGAAAGACGTACATGCCATCAGTGGGCATTGGGGGAGAGATCTCACAAAATTGCAGCTCATGGACCGGATTGCAAGTCCACGTCTGGACCGATCCATCGTGAAGGCACTACTCAACCGTCCACAATGCAAGAACTTCGGTTCAACACAGCTACATGCTCTGATGTACCCAATCACACAACATCATCCGTTCGAGTTACTAGTCGCAGACTATCTGTCGCTTCCCAAGGGCAAAGGCAGATATCATAATGTTCTACTCATCCTCAACACATATTCCCAATATGCATGGGGCTTCAAGCTAAAGGTTTATGGCACCGCAAAAACCATGACAACAGGGCTAGAGGCAGTTGCTCACACCTTCCACGCACCAGAGACGTTCATGACAGACGGCGGATCGCACTTCGATAATGGAGACGTATGGGCATGGTGCTTAGTGCACAATACAACGCATCACGTTGTAGCAGCTTATTCCTCATGGATCAATGGACTGGTTGAAAACGCCAATGGGAAGTTACTGGGCCGCTTGAAGCGGCTGTGTAGCCTGGGGTTAGGAGAAGAAGAATATGAAGCTGTAAAGGCAGAAGATCTCACTAGAGCATGGCCGGATCATTTCGACACTGCAATCCGTCAACTGAACGAACGACTCATACCAGCATTCAAGTTCTCACTGAAAGAACTCCTCCTTGGACTAGTGGTTAACACCACCCCTACCGTGATTTCAGACGCGAGCATGGCCCCAAGCACAATGGATGTCAATGTCCATATGGCATATGTAGACCAGCAACGGCTGGATGGCACGGACCACACTGCAGCGCACGCAACAAAGCAGAAAGCCACTTCTGATAAAAAAAAAGTAGTGCGATCGCACACAGGTGAGGTCATATTCGAAAACCAGGAAAATTAGTCCAGGTTTATGCAAGCACCATGGATATGACAATGGCAAGTTCAAGGAAACTCGCACCAAGATGGTCCGTGCCCAGGCAAGTCATCTCTAAAGTCAGCAACTCCTATACTCTCACTTCCCTAGAAGGATTCCCCATCAGTGGATTATTCCACACATGATGTCTCCAACATTTCATCCCACGGGATGGCATAGCATTAGCTGTGCTTCAAACGGCATTGCAAGATGGAGACACCGACAAAGAGACTAATCCAAACAAAAGGTGGTCAACCATTCAAGAGGAACTAGAGGATGCATTGGATTCGGAGGATGAAAGCATCAAAGACGACATGAAGACATGGGGGACAGCTAGACTAACAAGTGCGCCCCAGAGAAACACATTTGTGAGAGGGAGAGGGCAGCATATGTAGCGGGGAGCGCAGCGCAGGGCTAGGAGCACAACACCGAGGATAGCACGAGGGCATAGTTACAGGGGTCAGAGCAAGGCAATCAGGAACATAGCGCAAGGATAAGCACGAGGCAGGTGCCAGGGGTCTCAGACATCGGGGGTCTTAGAGTATATACCAACACAAACACGTAGAGACAGACACACAACAACACGTTCCCTTCACCTTCAGAGAGCTAGGCTGGTGGTCCAGCATCATAATCTTGGAGCACTATGACTGTACTTTGACGCTATAAAGATCATGCAATGAGGCGTGGGCATCTGTGAGCGGATATACAGGAAAATGTATGATCGTTCCTCACCACCTGTGTGTAAAACCAAAGATCATACTAGCTTTTGACTCAATAGCAGAAACACCATCAGGCCTTAGCCCTCTCCTGAATTGCAACTATGAAATTGATCTCACTTACCACTATGATCATATTTGCTGTAGTAATTGCTGTCACAGCTACTGCACAATCATTTGGTAGTCTATTATGTAATGAGGCACAAGCGAAAGAATAGAGTTTTGTCTTTGAACAAATGGCTAAAGTGGCACAGCGCCTCTTGTCTCTGTGCTACAACGACCATTCGCACTCAGAATTCTCATCGTTCTCGTTTTTATTTCTCCTTCATATCCCGTTAATCACAAACATTCATTATACACTTCTATAAAACTGCATGGCCGACCCATCTAGCGAAGTCTGTCTCGATTTCAATGGAGATGCGTATGCAAACATCCGCAATGACATACACCAAGCAACTGCAGAAACCCAAGACGCCATCGTCCTATGGCTAACCCAGTCCTGGACTGCAGGTCACAACCAAAGAGTCGATGAATGGAACCAGAACAGAGAACAGGAAATAGCAGATGCAGCAGAAGCTGACCGAGCTGCTAGCGCTGCCGTGGTCCGGTTCAGTCAGGTTCACAGAGGGCTGAGTGTGAACCAATAACTGGACCTAGGTCCGGTTCTACCAGACTCACAACCCTGAACTGGACCTTTGTGAATGGTTCAGAATGGTCAGGTCCAGTCATTTTCAGGTTCGCATGAACCGAACCCAAAAAAATTTACAGTGAGTGAAAAAAACATAGACAGGACTTGTACTCATAGCTACACATCTAACAACACAGCTGCTTCCACCTCAACCATTGCAGAAACATGCCCATTCCTATATGCCACCTTCAGCAACTGCAGTGAGCTGAATGTTAATGCTGCAAGTCTATTGCATCTAGGGTTTTAAAGTCCAGTTGCCGAACCAAAAAAAGACCACAACTCAACCGGACCAGGACTTTTGAAAACCGGACCGCGGTTGTTGGTTGCTGCAGATTCTAGACACTTCAGTTGCCGGTTGCCTCATGTAGACAAGAAACACAAGACCAGTACAAGACCGGTTGCAACCAGTCTTTGAGGACCGGTTACCCTATCATAGTCAAGTTGAAGCATGATATACATAAAGCTATTGTAGTAGTATAACAACACGATGAAAATTAAGCACTTGTGACAACTTGAATGATCTCATCCTTGCTATGTTCCCAGTCTGCAATCTCGTTGTCAAGTCGCAGTAGCTCCCTGAATTCCTCAAGCACAACCTCTTCCACAATTGCGGAATTCTCAGCAGCTTGGTCAACTATAGCTGTACGCCATGCAAATTTCAGTACCTGTAACTGTTCAAAGTGTTCAGCACCTAGATGAGAACATCGGTCAGTTGCTGTCTCGCCACCAGCCGAGAAGAGGTGTTTGCAAGGCACAGAGGATGCTGCAATGGCGCACATCCTTCGCAATGCTAGCAAGGACTGGGTAGACAGTGACATGTTTCTAAAATTCTGAGTCAGTGGAAATTACAGTAGGTGTCTGGGTGACTTACCGACCACCATTCAATAATGTCAGTATCTTTAGAGACATCGTCTGTATATTGTTAAGGTAGCGTCGAAGTTCTGCACACCACCCAGTGTTGGTGCTCATGCAATGCCTGGTCTACTAACATGTGTGGTGGCGGTCATAGTCGGAATCAACAGTGGGACCCAAGTCCATATATGAGGGGATGGGAGTGATGGCAGCAGGTGGAGAACTGTGCTTTG
>NW_024537633.1:0-206247 GCF_016628075.1 Suillus paluster
ACCATTCAGGAGGTCATGGAGATGACCCGAGAGCACTTTGAACAACTGGTCGGTCATTTCCTCCGCTCATCCTGGACTTCCACTGATGTGAATGTTTAGCCGATCGGAGCCATGCTCATGCCAGGTCCCGCTGTGACCGGTCAGGTGGACAGCGATGCCCTCTTCAATCAAATTGTGGCGGTGAGAGCCCATCTCTGACACCTTGGCGAAGCGATGGCCTCCTTGCTGGAGCAGAAGACCCAGATCACTGCAGCGGCTGCCTCCACCATATCCCAACTTGAGGTGCCGATTGATGAGGTGGAGCAGGCACTCATTAATTCCCGTAGGCGATTTCGTGCGGAGCAGTGACTGTATGTGCGGACTTATCACCGATATCGCTTAAAATACCGGCGATGTACATAGTATTATTAAATGTGTTTCAGTGCCTTTGTACAGTGGCTCAAAAAACTGTCCACATGTTTCCACATTTTTCACTATCTATGATATTGTGTGAGAATATACAAACACCTCAAGGACATGCTGGTACCATATTGTAGCACCACTTCAGGGCTTTCAATTGAGCACTATGGCGTGGGAATTGGTCGAGATATGGTTGAGATATGAGGCTTCCAAAATGATGACTCATGTGGACAGTTTTTTGACTCAAGTATTTTACAGTGATAATCAGGTATTCTAGTACTCTGTGTGACCTCCCTTGGCTTTAATTACTGCCTCTATCCTTCTAGGCATACTCTCAATCAATTTCTGGCAATATTCTGTTGCAATCCTTCCCCATTCCACTGCTACTCTCTCCCATAGCTCCCATACTCCTTTAGGGGGGTTTCAGAGGCTTGAAGCTTCTTCTTGAGTGTTCCCCAGAGATATTCAATGACATTAACATCAGGGGACTGTTCTGGTCAGTCAAGAACATTGATATTATGCTTCTTCAAACCATTTTCTGGCTCTCCTAGATGTGTGCTTGGGATCATTAGCCTGTTGGAAAATGATGTCTTCTTCATCAATCCCTGATTCAGCTATGCTAGGCAGCAAGTGGTCGTTTAGAATGTCCACATACTGCTCAGCATCCATCCTCCCCTCAACTTCAGCAAGCATACCCACACCATTCCATCCAATACAGCCCTGTACCATTAGAGAACCTCCTCCAAATTTGACAGTCTCACCAACCTCTCTGTCTGTTAGAGAATCTCCCTTCTTTTTCCATACATATACCTTCCAATCTGACCCAATCCTATTGATTTTGGTCTCATCTGACCATATAACATGCTTCCAGTGCTCTACAGTCCAGTTTTAATGGGTCAAGCCAAAGGTAGTCTTCTCTGTCTATGTTTGATAGAGAGAAGAGGCATTTCTTCTTTGTTACTGCCTTGAGATGAGCTGCCTTGAGAACATCCCTCACAGTTTGTGAAGAGACAGTGGTGGTGATGGTGGAATTGATATAATGGGTGGCTTGGACGGCATTATCAGCCTTTCCTGTAGTGATATGTTGAATGATAGCCCTCTTATTAGTAGAGGTGGATGTCCTCCACAAGAGTTTTCCTTGTCCAGATGGCTTTCTTTGATACACTTGGCCACAGTAGACTTGCATACTTCAGTTCTAGAGAAAATTTGATGAGCAGAGAGGCCAGCATAGGACAAAGAGAGGATATCATCCCTTTGAGCAGAGGAGATGGCTTTCATGGTGATTATGACTATGACACATGAGACATTCTGGTTTATATAGTTAGATATAGTCTCAAGAGTATGCCTAGAAGGATAGAGGCAGTAATTAAAGCCAAGGGAGGTCACACAGAGTACTAGAATACCTGATTATCACTATAAAATATTTGAGTCAAAAAACTGTCTGCATAAGTCATCATTTTGGAAGCCTCATATCTCAACTATATCTCAACCAATTCTCACAGCCATAGTGCTCAATTGAAAGCCCTGAAGTGGTGCTACAATATGGTACCAGCATGTCCTTGAGGTGTTTGTATATTCTCACACAATATCATAGATAGTGAAAAATGTGAAAACATGTGGACAGTTTTTTGAGCCACTGTATATAAGCAATCAATGAATGATTCCCGTTCCTCTGCCCTAATCATGACCCCAATTCCTACCGACTGGGCATTGCACACCACATGCATTGCTGCTGACTTCGTTCACCAGCTCTTCGCTTGCCATGTCGGCGATCGGCAACCGTTGGCGTCGCCTCCATTGGCACTGGATGTGCCGACCATGCTCGCTTGTCGGCAGTTAGCCCGAGTGCTCGCCGATGCATATGCAAACCCGAGTCGGTCATTTCTGTCATTCGGTCGGAGGTTTACTAACACATCGCAGTTCAGCTTGATCTTGACATGATTCGTTACAATGAAGCCCTCGACAAACGGTCCACAGGGAGGATCACAAAACATGAAGATGCTCTGCTCCAAAAATTTCCTTGTAGTTCCCAACAATTGTTGGAGAAGCCCTCAGTGCTCATGGATTCCGGGGGCCATATCATCTTATGGTATCTTCCGGACACCATTAGCCCGTGGATTCAAGTAAGGCTACATATTGTCGCCTGTGGGCCAACCATTTACACCAACCCCACAGGCCGAGATGGCAGCAGCCACGGTCGGGATGGGCTACCTCCTGAAAACAAGCATCACCAGTGGACAAGAGTCCAACTGGAGAACATTCTCCGGTCATTTTCACATGAGCGATTGCCACCTGCTAACCCCAGGATGCATCAACATAGCCCCTTGCTGGTTCCAGCAAGGCCGAGAGGTATGACATGCTTCTTCATGTGCGATGCCGACACTCACTCGGCAGTGTCAGCCTTATGGATTCCCCCCCACTGGTGGCTTCACCCCGGAGGTGTCGGCTATGCTGAAGGGCGAAGGTGGTCCGAAGGTCATATTATCGATGCAGCGATCGGCACTCCTGGCCTCGGCGGCTCTTCGGGTGATGCACCCAGAGTTGTATTGGGCTTTGGTCACCACACAGATGAAACTCGCTCGATGGGCTATGGAAAATGAGCTTGATGGCATGTATGCTCGTCTGCAACTTTGGGCCTCAGTGTTCAACTGCAGCAGCCGTCATGTGTAACAGGCAATGCCCTCTTCACCGAGATCCGAGATCTACTCCAGAAGGGTTCGACGTCATGACCAGTGTTGGCCATTATTGCGATGGCCTCATGACGCTGTCCAATCTCGGCATTCAGTTGCGATATAACTCCAGTGCCATGGTCGGCTGCTCCGGACACATTGTCAGGCATGGCGTCACATTCAGGGGTGATCGGTTCATGTGGGCATGGTTCATGCGTGATAGCCTTCACAATTTTGTGGGGACACCTCGGTCAGAGTATGCAAAATACAAGGATGTAGATTGGGATGTCTCGGTTTCAGCTTAGACGACCGTGTCATGGTATATCAGATTACATTACGGTTGCATTCAGCCTTTTGGATCGATTAGTGATAAGGTTGTCAATTAATTGGAATCGATGATGTTGATTGAATCCCTGAAGTCTTCTCGCCATGTCACCGATCGACCGGACGTGAAGATGGAGGCCATGGGCCAAGCCAAGATGATCGGCATTGTTTGCCATGTGCCAACCGATGTGCACGGGAAACACGTTCCGCATCGGCCCACCTGATAGAATCAAACACTGCTCGTTTGTGGGCCCACCTGACATCATCCATCCCATCAGCCCACTGATATGCACAGGAAATGCATTCTGCACAGGCCGGTCGATACAGACAGGCAACACATTCTATGGGCCCACACGATGACTTCACAGCAAGCATTGGCCGACCGATATGCACAGGCAGGGCATTCTACATCGGCCCAGTTGATTACATCGGGAATTCACCCCCATCGGCCCACACAATAGCTTCACACCCATCATTGGCCGACCGATATACACAGGCAATGCATTCCGTATCGGCCTTCCAGATAGGATCAACCTTTTCTCCCCCATCGGCCCACCCGACACCACACATGCCATCGGGCCGGCCGATATGCACATACAATACATAGTATGGGCCCACCCAATAGAATCAAATGTTCTTTCGCATGGGCCCACACGATGGGTTCACATTTTCTGTTGGCCAACCGATACACACGGGCAAAGTATTCAACATCGGCCCACCTGATAAAATACAGACCGTCGGCCGGCTGATACCTAAAAACAACACATTATAGGGGCCCACCTGATAGCATCGGGTATCCCTTCCCATGGGCCCACACAGTGGCTTCACACCTAGCATTGGCTGACTGATGTGCACAGGCAACGTATTTGACATAGGCCGACCGATAAGTACAGGAAATGTATTCCATGTGGGCCGACTGATACGCACAGGCAACGTATTCTACATGGGCCAACAGATGCGCACAGGCTACGTATTTTACATGGGCCGTCTGATAAGCACCGGAAACGTGTTCCATACCGGCTGACCGATGCGCACAGGCAATGTATTCCACATGGGCCAACTGATATGCACAGGCAACATATTTTACATGGGCCGACCAATAAGCACAGGAAATGTATTCCATACCAGCCGACCGATGCGCACAGGCAATGTATTCCACATGGGCCAACTGATATGCACAGGCAACATATTTTACATGGGCCAACCGATAAGCACAGGAAACGTATTCCATACCAGCCGACCGATGCGCACAGGCAACCTATTCCATGTCGGCCAACCGATATCCACAGACAACCTTTTCCACATGGGCCGACCGATATACAAGAAATGTATTCCATACCGGCCGACCGATGCATACAGGCAACCTATTCCATGTCGGCCAACCGATATCCACAGACAACCTTTTCCACATGGGCCGACTGATATACAAGAAATGTATTCCATACCGGCCGACCGATGCGTACAGGCAACCTATTCCATGTCGGCCAACCGATATGCACATGCAACCTATTCTACATGGGCCTGCCTGATCTAATACAGACCGTCAGCCGGTCGATGGCCACAGCCAACAAGCTCCATGGGCCTGCCTGATAGCATCGGGAATTTCTCCCCATGGGCCCACATGATGGCTTCACACCCATCATTGGCCTACCAATATACACAGAGGATGCATACAATTGGCCGACCAATACACACAGGCACTATGTTCTACATGGGCCCAGCTGACAGCATCAGAGACTCCTCCACCACCATTTGCCCACCAATATACCGAACCCATGGGGCCATATGATGTTCATGGCCACCGGCCGACATGTTAATATCGACCATCATTACTTATGGGCCCAGCTGTTGAAATCGGGTCTCAGTAAGCCTGCCGGCCGAACGTTATGCACAGGCAAAACCATTCGATCGGCCGACGTCCGCTGGCCTGTATGGAACAGCATATTTTCAACCTCGGCTGCCTGTATAATACAGACTATGTGACTGAATGGGCTCAAATTTTCAACACAAAACACAACATCTTGCATTCAAATGAAGTGTTTTTAGTCTACAGGTAATACTAGTATGTAGTTGTACATAAAACAAAAAAGATCCAACGAAAAATGTGGCTGCGATGGTGTGCGATCAAGTGCTATGCGACCCAAACTCAAATGATGGTGTATTACTGTATCATATATCAGTGTTGATAACGCGATACAGTATCGCAAGTTCAATGGTGTGGCAATATACGGTCATGGGAGCGCTGACCATGCTCCAACAGTTGCTAGTAAGTAGAACAACAGGATCGTGTCAGTTTGACCGCCAAGATGCCATTCCTGACGGTGATGACAAGTGACAGCACGCCACTGTGATTCACGAGTTTACAGGAACCTCAATCATCCCACAAACGCTGTTAATGGTGCATCTGGCCACATGCTTCCTCCCAGTTTCGGCGCGATGCATCCAGAAACTCCTGCACGCCATCACCTTCCAGAAAGCTGGTGAGGTTCGCGATAGATCCGATGATCTGACACGCAATCCTGCGTATGGTTATACGTTTGAATCTTCTTGCTGCGGTCAGTGGTGCACACGAGTAGCTCGACGGGAGACAATGTCTTGAGTGAGCGTTAAATCCATCAGGCGAGCGCGAAGAACTTGAAAGCCCGACACTTATTCAGAACAACATCAGTGACGGTATGGGTGTGGATTACTTGGTACTGACTGCGTTCGTCTTGCACAGAAATGGTCATACTGATGGGTGTAGTGAGACAGACTGCAGATTTTGTTTTGTTGACGTGCCGAGGACAGTGGTTAAAATCGATTAGGCTGCTCGAAGTCAAAAGGCCAACCTGTCCACCTGCGCCACGTGTACATTTCACCTCGACCTTCACGTCTTCCATTTCGAAGAGTTCATCGTTGCGGTTCATATCATCAGCATCTTCGCTCAGCAAAGCCTGAAAGCGGGGGCGTCACCCACTACTCAATCTAATTTGGTAGAGACGCGCTGCACACGATGTATACCGCTCTCCTACCTTAGCGCATCATAAGCGCCTTCGCCTTTGATCTCGAGGATAGCATCACGCATCCCTCGTATGATGCTCGTTCGCCACCCGACTGAACCAGTGCCGACTTACAGTTCCAGCAGAGCATGCGGATCGCGCGTAAACGATGGAGGAACGAGAAGATTATCAGAGGTAGTTTTCTTTGAGGGACTGCTGTGGTAGCATCGAGCCAGAATCCACGACGACGGCACGGGAGACCACAAACTTGACGAACGAAAGTCCGGTTTGACTATGTTTCGTGAAGGGGCTTTGATTCATTGAGTTGACGTGTGCGTGCGATGTCTTCTGGAGAGGATATGTCATTGGATATCTGGTATATGCTGAGGTGGCGCTTCAAACCACTGAAGTAATCTTACATTCGCTAGCAATGTTATTTCATCCCTGATTTTGACGTGCTTCCTTACAGCCTGGAAGATGGGAGCACCGTCTTGTTCGATTTAATGAATGGCATTGGAGGTGGAAGGATGTCCGCATCGTATGAGGTCATGGACGAGTGGTCGAAAAGAAACATCGGTGAGGTTTTATTGGATGGCAGCGGCACAGAAGGTGGCACACGGAGTAGCCCATGGAAGAAAGTTCTGGTTGTTTGGTTTAGAAGGTTTTGGCAAACAACCGCTTCCCAAAAATAGATCATGATTCTTCATATGATTTCACGACGTTCATATGTAAGTACAGTTCTTCTCGAGTCTGCGGAGATCATGGTAAGTGGTACTTATGCTGGCATTTAGTTGTTCAAATGACAAGCGCCCATCACTGGCTACTTACTAGCTGTCACCTGTCCTCGCCCACGGTCCCAACGACGCTCCTGCTCTATCCCATGCCATCAGCCGTTGAGGGTGTGCTTTTTATCGGCATAATAGCAGAGGGTGGCGGCTACCTTTCAACCTTACAACTCGCTGCACTCGTCTTCGTCATTCCATGGATCTTCAAACGTGACACCCTCACCTTTGTAAAGCATCTTTACAGAGTTCTGGTTGACTCCTTTCAGTGTATTTTGGCTTTGCAAAAGGTAAGTGATGCAATCAACATCTTCTTGCGCATTTTTGCTCTACTGGTACTCTTTTTGCTTATCGTGGCCCTCTTTATTTGGGCAGCCATCTTTTTATATAGTCGACACAACATGTTCACAGGTACATCTTTAATCGAGTCGATCGGCTGCGAGCTGACCTCTGTCTCATTGCAGTGAAAGAAATAATGACTCCGGACGCCAAGTACTGCACGCTTTCACCCAGCACACAACGCGTGCGGCACCAGCCGTTGTACGCACGTTTCTCGACAATCTCTCATATCAGTTCGTGCGTTTGCTTCTGCAGAAGTGTGCGGGGCTAAGCGTTGGACGTAAGAGGAGCTCGAAGCTGTGGAGTACCCTGGGGATTGTGCTAAGATACCGTGAAAACTCCACGGACACGTTGAGGTATGTGCATTTTCCTTGCGTTTATGACGTTTTTGTGTTAAATATGGCTTATTTGACGTTTAGTATGTTTGGTTGTGCAACATATTATTTCCCTGTGCGGAGCCTTCACGTCGTTCACTGGCCCACTGTATACGTCCATTATGGTTCAATGTCCTCGCGCAGTCGGCCCGAATTATTGAGGGCTTTGGCCTAGCCTAGATATTCTGAAAGCCAAAGCCGCGGCTTTTAGGCCAAGCCGGGCCGGTACATCACTAGGCCATCATGCGTGAGGGCTCACTTTGGGCCAGACTACGGCGGCACTTTATTCCGAATTTCTGGGTAGCGCGGGTGTCGGTAGAATGACTGTCTTCCTTCTTTCAAGGTCTGACCAACCCTGGCCTCCAGGTCATCCATCCTACACCGAGGTCTTGGTAACCACACCTAAGCGATAGCCATTCTTCAGCCTATAACTCCTTGCCGCTCCATATTCCCGGCAGAAAGACCCCGCACGTCCACGGTCCACATTGGCATTATGTATGATCTAACTCACGCCTTCCGTGTTGTTGACCAGTGCCCTTCTGCGGAAGACCAGACCTCGAACGTTGCAGTCCCGGCACCTATGGGGTGGCCGTGATGAGCTTCGTCTATTCGAGGATGGCTGTATTACGGAGAGCGTTGTGTGGGAAGTCACAGCGTCCGGTGAATGTGCACATATCTGATGAGCAACGCGAACCCAAGGCCGTCCAGGAACCGGAGATTCATTCGTGCCCCACGACCCTATCGTGCCGCACATCAACTTCCCAAGAAGTTCACAGTTTTCCTCGAGTCTGCGGAGTTTATCATGCATTTCGGCTCAACTGCTTTCGCCTGAAGTAGGGCGTCCGAGCATCACCTTTACGTTCACACTCGAAGTTCCAGCCTATAAAACGCCTGCCTGCCACTATGACTTTGCCTCATTCCCTTTCACAAACACCATCATGTTTACTTCCCGTCACATCATATTTGCGCTGCTCAGCTTCCTCGCTAGCGCCAATGCGTGCATACAGTGCCCAGCCTCATTAAGGGTCAATAATCATGACACAGACCTAATCAAAACCACCCCAGGCGATAAGACAGTGTGCCTGTGCGTCGTACCCACACATCTTCATTGAACAAAGTAACTAATAGGCCGGCAGTTATGGTGGTGCGGAAAGCGACGGCTCAGCAATTACCTGTCGGTATAGCGTAAGTGTTTTATTGTGCAGCTCATTGTTCTCGGTTGACATGCTAGCGATGGCATCAGAATATCGGCTTATTGATTCATGGGAATAAGGCTTGTCCGCTTGAAGTGGATGAGAAGGAACACTGCTGAACGTGATGTGAAGAGGTGGGGGAGATGAGACACCCAACAGGAGGAGTGATGTTCGTCTACAGATAGCCGGGTGTACGCCAGTACTTAGACACATCTACTACGAGAATTGCCAAATAGTCTTGTCTTTCCTCGGCCAGTTCATCTCCTCTCGAATTCACTTGTATAAACTCGTTCGCGGCGTGATTCTTTGCGCCAGGTCATGTAGAAAAGAGCGCTGTCCTTCAAACACTTACTATTGTCTAGGTACTATCTACGTACACTGAGTCTCTTCTAGATACTGAGATGAATACATTCTTTGTCTAGCTCACCTCTCCCCGTGCTCGTCTTCCTATCATCTTGATAAAGCTTATCAATGTATCACTTATAGTTGTCTGGGTTCGGCTTTCGAATTGGTAGGTTGGTTTTGCCATGCCTTTTCAACACGTCATTGTGGGACGTGATAATTGCTTACAATATTCGCACTCACTTTATTTCGTTGGGTTGATTGCCCGTGTCTTTCTCTGACGGCTTGTGTTTCTTGTCTTTTTTGTCGGGGACGCGAGTAAGTAAGTTGTCTCGTGGCCCGGGCCCGCGCTGAGCAAAGCTACTCGCCAGGTTTGAGATCAGGTGTCGGTTTTGAAAATTTATATTAAATGAACGAACCCAGTGATGGGACCCTGGATTACGTCCTCTGGTTCTGGACAAAATTCTTCTTCTTCTGAAAAATCGGAGTCATCTGCATCCATTCGAAAGGCTCTGGAGATCGAACCAGCGGTAGCTGGCTCGAAGAAACTACTAGTGCTGTGAAGGTCATCCCGCACAGAGCGTGGTCTAGAGAGATTTTGGAACGAATGTAAGTTGACGAGAAAGGCACCATGAATGTGCAGGATCACCCGAGGAGAACAGCTTGTCCATGTCCATGGTTATAGCATTTAGTTCATGATCAGGGTTGGGTGGCCCACCCTCAGAACCATCGTGCGGAGAAGCTCCAGGGAAGTCATCCTGGGCATCATCGGGAGGATTGTCTGGTGGTCTAGAAGAATCCTTGAAGCTCGTGTAAGTGGTTTATCAGCTGGGCACTACAAACCATGCAGGCTTACCGAGAGGAGGAAAACCTGCGCATGACAAAGTCAAGCACTTCGTCTGCTGAAGGTCGAAGTTCGGGACTGAATTGCAGACATCTTTGGATGAAGTCCCAATCTAAGTCTATTATCGCAGGATGACCATCGGGGCGTTGCGGTCCACGCCCCTGCGACATCTTAACGGCGATGCGCGCCACCAGGTGACCCAACCAAATCTCAGACCAAGGCAGCCGACCCGAGAGAGCCTGTTCAGTCAGTCCTCAGGCGAACATCTTGTAATCAAAACAACTGACTTGAAGCATTATACAACCAAAAGAGTAGATATCAGCTTTCTCCAAAGGCAGCTCGGCAGGATTATCTGATAAAACAAGTTCTGGTGCCGCATAGCGGATTGCACCCGGGCGTACACATGATATAGCTAAGTGCGACTGGCCGAGAAGGGGTCGGAGGATGGTGGAAAGACCAAAATCGATCAGCCTTGCATGGCCTCTCTTGTTGATTAGTATATTCGCCTGCAGGTTCATCAGCTTTTGGGGAAAACATCAGGAGTGCCGAGTTCACCCCCGTGATATCTCCATGCATGACAGACACCGAGTGCACTGCACCAAATCCAGGTTACTATTCTATCATCCTAAGAAGGGAGATGGAAACTAACAGTAACGAAGTCCAGCACTGAGATCCTCCAGCTTCCAATTTCAATCCAGTCTTAAAAGGCGAAAGGATGCGAAAGATGATGTTGCTCACCATACGCGAGCGGTCCAGGACTGTTAGATCATCGTGTTTAGACTCTAGGTAGTCACTCAACGTGCCGTTTGGCATCCACGGAGACACCAAGCAGGGCAACTGTGACATCTGTCCAAATCCTGTCGTTATACCCCATAATAGGTACAATGTTGTTGTGACGTAGAATCTTCAAAATGCCGAATTTCTCGGCTGATTGTCTAGATGATCCAAGTAGAATGTAAGTATGATACGGTTGTTGTACCGTACAAGAACGGTATCATGTACCGCTCACCCTGTTGATCATCTCAAAACCATCCCACTCTGAAAACCTGAAAGCTTTGACCGCGACCTTATTGATAAATCGGCAGTCAGCGAGTTACACGATAGATGTATATGACACGGACTAACGAGGGCTGAAATACCATCTGCATTGTAATTGCATCTCCAGACATCACCGAATCCACCTGTGCTAATGGGGTCTAGAGTTGTTCGAGTAATAAAGGGTGTCAAATCGTCTGGCAAGTCCTCTACCCTGCAGACAACAGTTGTGTTGCAAGAGATCAGTACAACAGATACTTCGGCACCGAGCACAATGGGATCATACCCCAGATCGTCGCTCTCCATGCTTTCAAAATGTCTCAATCAGCCTCGTAGGTGCTGAGTGTGGATCGGATTCAGTTGATGGTCGTAGGTCAAGGTACTTTGCGAACCCATGTGACACTGGATGGGCGTCTATACTGACCACACTTGTTTACCGCGGTCACGTTGGTTAGAAGTTCAGTGAAGCGGACACTGCACCACCAGTCACAACACGATCATACCCCACATCGTCATTCTACATGCTTTCTCATGAGTTCTCAATCAACCTCGTGAGTGACGAAGAGTCAGAGAATGTGAGTTGAAAGTTGTAGGCCAAGCGCAAGTACAGGCACCGAAATTCGCTTAATCTCATGGGTCATTCTACGTGATGACGCCATACAGACTCAGTACTATCGCCAAGTCAGTTCAACGGCACCTGCGGCAACGTACGGTAGCCCTGACCGTTCGACAGCTCAAGAAACCCATCAACCAACTCGTCCAAGAGTTTTCTTCTCTTAGTCTGAGTCTGACCGTGCTCCAACAGTTGCTGGTAGAATAACAGAGTTTGACCGCCAAGGTGCCATTCCTGACTGGTGATGCTCGCGCGATCCTGCGCATATTTGTACCATCGAATCCTTTCGCTGCGGTCAACGGTGCGCACCAGATTCTGACGAGTAGCTCGGCGGGAAGCGATACCTTGGACGAGCGTTAAATCATCAGACGAGCTTGAAGAACTTGAAAAGTACGACGCTTGTTTTGTTCGAATTGATAGTATGGGCGTGTGTCACCTGACGCTGACTACGTTTGTCTTGCGTGAAACGGTGATACCGGTGGGTGTATGGGTGAGGACGAATTGCAGATTTTGTTTTGTTGACGTGCTGAAGGACAGTGTTAAAGTCGATTAGGCAGTCTGCTCGAAGTCAAAGCCCACCTGTTCACCTGCGCCGCATGACCTCCGTGTCTTCCATTTTGAAGAGTTCATCGTTCCCGGTCATACTCTGAGCATCTTCACTGAGGGAAAACCTGACAGCGGGCATGTCACCCACCACTCAATCAATTTGGTAGACGCGCTGCACACTATGTACACCGCCGCTCTACCCACATCAGCTGCATCATAAGCGACTTCGTCTCTGATCTCACGCATTCCTCCTGTTTTCTGTTTCACTGCTTCGTATGACGCTCGTTTGCCACCTGACTGAATCAACACACCGAATGTAGACCTGCAGAAGGTCCAACAGCCTAAATAGAAGCCGCTTAAGACCCTCCAACGACGGCCCTTAGTTCCGGCAGAGCGTACAAATCCCGCATAGACGATGGAGGAACGAGAAGAGAGGGAAAGGTTGTGGAGGTGAGGGAGTTGGTGAGGGAGTTGGTGAGGGAGGTGAATTCTTCGGATGCTAGGGCGAATGGTCGGGTCGGTATCTTGTATGAGAAGTAGTGTTTCTTCGAGGGACTACTTGCGGTAACGTTGAGTTGAGCCAGGGTCCCAAGAGATGGCAGGGAGGTCACAAACTTGACGAGGGTGCATCCAGTTTGATCATGCTTCATGCGAGAGCTCTAATTCGTTGGTGTGGCGCGTGTAATGTCTTCTAGCTAGAGAGGACATAACCTCAGACATCTGGTATAAATTTAATTGACTCTTCAAACCACTGACAGGTAGTCTCATATTTGCTAGCAGTTCATCCCCGATTTTGACGCGCTTCCTTACGGCCTGGATCAGAGGATATGAGCGCTGTCCTGTTCGATTTGGTGGATGATATTGGAGGTGAGAGGATAAGCTCGAGACTCTGGGAGGGATATGTGTAGAGAATCGACAGGTGATTGGAAAGAAACGTGTGCCTTTTCTCAAAAAGGTTGTTTGATTTAGAAGGTTTTGGCAAACAACCGCCTCCCAAAAACAGATCCTTCAAATCTCGTACAACTACACAGTAATGCGTTATCAGAATATTGATTCTAACGCACTAGTATGTGGGTGTACCGTGCTAGAATCTGCTTAATTGTCGAGCTAAGGATGTACGAGGCAGATTCTGTCCCATCGACCCGTTAGTTCTTTTCCCACCGTCCAACTTGAACACAAATCGAGGCAAGGTGAGCGAGTGGAGCACCCGGACGTTCTTCCGCTGTTCTCATTCCAGCAGCCACGACACAATGGAATTCCAGCCGCGGCCGAAGTAAAAACCTCGTGTCGTAGAACCTGTGACCGCCCAGGAAAAAAAGATACGTTCACCTCCTTGAGTCTCGACAACGCTTCTGCTGCTCAAATATATAGTAGATGTAGGCTTAATATGTCTCTCCGCAACGTGCGAAAAAGAGCAAAACCAAAAATCAAAGTACATGTGGTCCTGTCGTCGCTGCAACTTCGTTGACATCTTCAGCTCGTCGCCGCACCTGCTCTCATCGTGCTGCAATCGTCAACAACCCCGTCGGTGAACTCGTGTCGTGCTCTTTATTTGCTTCGACTGCCATATCTAATAGACCGGCAGTTGCTCATCATTCAGGCAACAACTTGAGGCAGTTGAAGGGTCTTCCGTCTGCTGCGATACGCAAAGGCAAATGTCTGGTACTTGCTTGTTTGTACCAAACACGGTGTGGGACCCGTGGAGCACGAATGAATCTTCAGTTCCTGGGCGGCCTTGGCTTCGCGTTGCTCAGATCAAATTTGTGCGTTCAAATCGGACGTTGTGACTTCCCAAACGACACTCTCCATCCCTGAATCGACGAAGCTCATCATAGCGGTCACGTAGATGCTGAAACTCCTGCACGACGTTTGAGTTTTGGTCTTCCGCGGAAGGTTCGTGGTCAACAAGACTGGCATGAGCAGGATCATAAAGAAGGCCGATGTGGATCGTGGACGTGCCGAGTACCAGGCTGAAGAATGGCTATCGGTTGGGTGTGGTTACCAAGACCTCGGCGTAGGATGGATGTCATAGAGGCCAGGAGGGTTGGTCAGCCTTTCCAGTAAAAGAGTATAACGTCATGGAAGGCTGGCAATGACTTACTGGGTGTTGGCAGCGTGCAGGCTCAAGTTGCGACAACGAGATCAAAGATATGATTTCGATAGACGTGTTATCCGCTCGTAAACGCGAGCTGGGTCATCGGGTACGTTGCGTTATACTGGTACTCGCAGCCTTCAAAGTAGCCCGAGCCATTGTTCTGCAAAAACTCTTCGAGTACTGTACTCTGGGATACCTAATCCAAGGCATGTAAGTACTCCTCATTCTACTCGTGGCTTACTCTCCTCTCAAGTCGACCAGTTGTAGTGCGCGAATACAGCCTCAAGGACCTCAACTTGATCGCACCGCACGCACTCTTCGTCCCAGCCGTGAACTCACTCTTGTCGAAGCCTACGCAGGTCCACTGCGGTCCTACTACTCATTTCTACCTTCTATTCGTTGGCCATATCTCTATTCCCTGCACATCCGCAGCGCACACCAACACAGTTGTGACCACCTCTTATCCAGGACAGAATGCTGTCTCAATGCTGTCTTGATCACCACGACACGACTGTGTATTGACGCTGCCTTGGCTAACTCGACTTAAGCCAAACATCGAGGAAATCGAACTCACTTCCCTCCAGTCAGTCTCACACTCTTCCTCGGCCTATCAAACTCTCCGTGTTGACGAGGTTCGCGAATTCAGTCTCCGTCCATTCATACTATGACTGGTATTTGCGTTTGAGCCTTGGACTGTGACCTTCTGGGAAGGACGGGAGCGATGGATCGAGTCCGCAGCTTCACGTCTAGCTGTTGAGTGAAGTGCCATCCCGAGCCCAGTCGTAAGATTTTCGGGTACATCATCAATTCCGCGCTGTGAGACGGTGAGGTATACAGTATTGTGAAGTCCAGAACGGCATCAGTTTACCATGACATTGATAGGCTAGTTTCTGGGATGATTGTAAGTACTTATCATCACCCGGGGAGGACTATTCTCATAGGAGGTTGGGAGGGACGATGCAACTGACCAAGACTATTTGGAAATTATCATAACAGATGGTGATCTAAGTACTGGCATATACTCGGCTGTCTGCAGACGAACATCGCTCCTCTTGTTTGGTGTCTCGTCTCCCCCATCCCTTCACATCACGTTCAGCAACTCTTCGCCACAGTTGCTTTACTCGAACAAGACTTTATCCCTCCTAACCATACGCCGGTATCCTGGAATGATTGCTAGCATGTCAACCGAGAACAACGAGCCGCACAATATCCAGAAAGTACTTACGGTGTAATACTGACAGTACACTGATGGGTCGACGCCGCCAGCCACCTTGGGATTACTGTAACTGCCAGCCTATCAGTTACTTTGTTCGATGAAGATGTGTGGGTGCGACGCACTAGCAAAATGTGACCTGGTTGTCTGGGTAGGTATCATATAGTTTCGTGTCAACACCGTCGAGTTTCAATGTGGCTGGGCACTTTATACATGCATTGGCTCCAGCAATGAAGCTAAGCAGTGCAAAGATGATGGTGCGGGAAGTAAACATGATGGAATTTCTGGAAGGGAATGAGGCAAAGCCATAGTAGCAGGCAGGTGTTTTATAGGCTGAAGCTTCCAGTATGGACGGAAACGCGTTGCTCGCTTTGCTGCTGAGATGCCCTACTTTAGGCGAAAACAGGAATCAAAATGCATGATAATCCCTGCAGACTCGAAAAGAACTGTGGATGTCATGATGTTGGCAAATACTCAAAGGGAGATGTGCGGCACGATGGAGCCGCGGGTAAGTCGCGGTGCACGAATAAATTCTCCGGTTCCTGGTCATCATTGACTTCACGTTGCTCGTCGGATCAACGTCAGATATGTGCACGTTCATCGGACGTTGTGACTTCCCAAACAACACCGGAATATCCTTGGATGAAGCTCAGCACGGCCGCTTCATAGATGCCAAAACTCCTGTGCAACGTTTGAGTTCTGGTCTTCCGCAGAAGTCTCTTGGTCAACAAGATGGGAACTTCGTAGGGTACGGTTGAAAAGTCAACATAACCTTGCAGAGCAAGGTCGTTTCAATGTAGCAGATTCAAGATACGAACAAACAAAGCCCTGTTAAGGAGAAGGAGGTGATCCGAGACAGTGAGCAAAATAACGTCACAGGGATTGCAGGTCGAGAACACTGCCATCATTTGAAGAAATGCATTTAACTCAATCATAACCAGAGACCAAAATACAGCTCCGCAAAGTCATAAATCGGCAATGCCGACCCCTAGTTTAGGAGCGCGACACCCCCGCTCTAGGAGCTCAAGTCCGCCGGGCTAAATATACAGATTTTGAGTGTAGATCGCTATCTATGCAAAGAAGGGAGGGTATATGAGGTGGATGGCAAAAAATTTCTGCCCTGTGCAGGGTAGAGCAGAAAAGATGCAATTTACCCAAGCGCGGGTGCCACCAACGATACGCGGTTGCAGTTGTTGTTGCAACGTTGAAATTCGATGTGAAAACAATTTTTTTGCCTCCGATGCAAAAGGACTGTACAGCATGACGCAGTGAATGAACGAAATACTAATTGCAAATTGCAATGTACCGCATGACGCTTTATATGTTGTTGTGAAAAATTGTAGTCATGCAAGGCCGTCTCCGCCGTCCGGACAACTTCGTAATGGAGGCTAGCCGCATGCGATGTCAAGGGGTACCAGGTTGAAGATGGCTATCGCTTGACTTAAACCTCGGGAGTAGGATTAGGAGGGTTTCATCGGAAGACCCAGAGAGCCGAGGTAGGCTGATTACGAGAAGCTCGCGATAGGAAAAACGTTGAGAGTATGGAGTCTGTAAGAAACAAAAAATACTTGCCTCGTCACTGCATCAAAGCGAGTGCGGAGATTGAACCGGCTTTTCAGGAAACAATCAGCGAATGTGTCATCAGATGGTGGTACCAGAGTTTAACGTTCGCTCCAGTGTCTCTTTAGCATCCTGACTTGGTTTGACGATTGTCAGTCAGCGGCATGGATTTACAGACGCCGGAAACGAAACTCGCTAAGTCAAGTGAAGTCACAGGTGAGAGGAACTTCAGACAAACAGTTGATAAAAGTTCATAGTAGATGTTGCATCGACGAGTACAGCTGGGTGGTGGGCAATGATGAGTCTCATTTGATCACGATGGTCAGTTATGCCCACTAATCTGCGAGTACAAGAAACTCACCACGTAGAATGCGCCAGACATGAATACCTGGGAAACGTTGATCTCGCAACCGCAACGAAGATGCGGTGGCTGGTTATCCAATGTACTTCCGGTCTTACGGTCCTCTGGAGTTCACCTTGGACATCCTGATTTGCAGGATTGCCGCAACACAAAGGAGATAAAGACTTTCCCGACGTTGTCGAGCAACACTCCGATTTAGCAGTGTCTTTGAAAAGTAGACACCGAGCCTACGTTGAAATTTTGTACGATCTAGTTTCCGTCAGTAACAGACCTGAAAAATCAATGTCAGTAGACAATCAGGCTTCTTTCATTTTCGTTGTGCTACTGACGAAAAAAATGCGGGCCGCTATAGTTGCGACTCGCGCAAAGAGACATGGGGTGATAGATACCAAGCGAAAGCAAAAATTGAAAAGCAAAGCTTGACCACTCTGATCAAGATTTCTTGCACCGGCCAGTATGCCAGCGAAGTTCACTGACGTTGAGGCATTGTTTATATATGTAATATCGTACCCTTGCAGTAATTGTACCCCGATATCCCATTGTTCAGGTCATGGGCAACTTTACCACAACACGTCGTCGGCCAAGTTGTTGCACTGGCCGGATCGCAACTGATATCACGGCCGTCTTAGATGTCGTGATACTCATCTTGTTTCTCGGTGGTCCAAGGATTGGATCCAGTCATTGTATGATCGTCATTGATTGATAGTGTTTCCGAACACTCATAGCGACAGTCGGTCAATAATTGAACGCGGGCTTCAAGTTGACGGGCGGACTTAAGTCCAGTTTGGTTCGCAAAGGGGCTCTGATTCTTTGAGTTGACGTGCGCGTGCGATGTGGACATGTCCTTCGACCCGTCTGTTATATACTGAGCTGACGCTTCAAACCGCTGGGTACTAGCATTTCATCCCTGATTTTTGACGTGCTTCCTTACAGCGTGGAGGATGCGAGCACTGTCTTTTCCGATTTAACGGATGGCATTAATATTGGAGGTGGAGATATGACTCTGCGAGGTATGGATGGGTGACACAGCGGGGAAACTGACATTTTACCACCTTTTGCCGCCAGTGAGATTACATTCGAAAGGTAATCTAGAGCGCTCTGGAACACTCTAGGCCTAGGTCTGGAATGCTCTAGCCAGGTCCAGACCTGCTTTTGATTGAAATCTTGCAAGAGGCAAAGGGTTGAAACCCCCGACGTGTGATGGAAAAGAAACTTTGGTGAGATTTTACATAAGTTTATTCAATAATTACATAAATGGATAAGTACTAGTATGGCACAGAAGGAAGAACTTGATATGGAGGAGCGAAAAAGATTGTTTGGGTTTTGGCAAAGAACCACTTACATCCACAGTGCACTGCACACGTTATCGAAATGATTCTAATGCGCTGGTGTGTGGGTGTACCGTGCTAGAATCTGTTTGGTTGTCGAACTGGGAATGTACGAGGCAGGTCCTGTCCCGTAGCCACGTTAGCTCTTTTCTCCCCGTCCAACTTGAATGAAAATCGAGGCAAGCACGCGGATGATCTTTCGCTATTCTCATTCCAACCACCGAGGCCCGCGAACTTCAACCGCGACCATGGCAAGGTTTTCTCCAACCTCATATCGTAGAACCTGCGACCACAAAAGTACGTTAACCTCCTTGAGTCTTGACTACGCTTCTGCTGCCCAAATATCTAGTAGTCGCTGCAACTTCTTTGACATCTACAGGTTCTGCCTTCATTTGCTGCGCGTCCATTAACTGTCATCTCTAATAGACTGGCAGTTACTCATCATTCAGGCAAGAAGCAGTCGCTGGCTCTTCCGTCTGCTGCGATACGCAAAGTCAAATATCCGTTTGTACCAATTTCAAACGCAGTGTGGGCTATGTACATCCTCGGACCTCGATACCATTCAAACACCCTGAATGTCAATTCGGAACTATTTCGTAGACAAGGTCTCTGCCAGCGAAGTTCGGCACTATGTAGTACATACAGTCTGCCCTTTCCATCTGCAAGATACATCGCAGATCCTGTTTTTGGAGGACAAGATCTCATTGCATCCAAGTAATTGTTAGTAATAGGAGCAGAATATTATAGAATACACTTTGACAAGATGGGCCGTGGAGCGGCAATCACTTGTAATCTGTAATCGATTATAATGTAAACATTCGAAACCAGTGTGCTAGTTGTACCAGGTGATATCGCCCGTCATATGTGCTTCATAAGTCAACGATTCGCGACATATCCTGAATCACATAAACATGACACTCAACACGCAAGCCACTTCAATACACTCACAAGGTGGTAGTTGCTCGAGTACTGCACGAAAGACCAAATAAGTATGACGGACCTGATTAAGCCGCGTCGAACGCACCACAAGCTGCTGAGGGTTCAAAGCGGAAGTATCATTGTCGTCACCGCTATGGCCTTGGCGGTGTCCGTACGTGGGCCAATTCTTGATTTCGACTTCACCTGCTGACTGGTATTCTGTAGGCTCGCCCGTCGAGTTTATCGCCCGTGGTCGTCTGCGAGTTATGGCATCGAGCTTTTGCCTATGGAGTGCGCGTCAGCCCGTCGTACGAGACAGAAAAGCGCCACCTACTGTGTGTGGGCAAGTAGATCGTTGTAAGAAGCCTGAGGACTGCGCTCTAAGGATGATGAGTTCTATGCACCCCGTTTCTCTGATTATGGCTCTTACCAAGATACTCAGTGACAAACTAAGCGGCCTTCAGTCAGACTGGAAATGCTTAGAAGACTGAGTTCTACCTTCGTCACAGTTTCATCCGCGGTATTATCACCACATGATAACTCAATATGCCTGCTTGCAGACAACGAAACCTTAGATGCATCAGATGCATCGGGTTCAGACTCTTTTGAAGATATCAGGAAGAGGAACACGCACGGCGTGGGCCTTGACTCGGTCCTCGGGGGGCGTCATAGGAGAGTCAGGTGTACGTCCAGGTAAGTAAGAATGAGGAACACTGTCAACTACAAATGGCAGATTTCTTGATTGAGAACCGCCCCCTGACGAGGACCGACCCCCGAAACTATCCTCCAAGATTCTGGCACTGAGGCTCTTGCCTGCGTGGCGAACATTCAAGCGATAAAAAACAGAGCAATAAAACACCCACCACAACTTTTGGATTTCCTCGCCAGACCTAAAATCATTAATATTGACTTGGAGACATGATTAAAACATATCTCTCACTGGTCGGGACTTGGAAGGGTGCCTTCCGTAACTCGTTGTAGTTGGAATGCTCCGGGTCTTTGATACTCGTGTGAGTACGAAAACGAAAACGAGCTATAGACCTACTTACCAAGCAGTGTTGGAGAGTGCCAACAATCAAAGAGTGCCTGTTCACAAGACGATATCATTAGTAAATTTTAGAAATTAAATCAGAACGCGCACAAAAAGCTTGGCGCGTTGAGGTAATGAATCAACGAGGCGTGCTTTCAAAACCTTCAAGGGGGCCATTCAACGCCATGAAGCAACAAAAATTCATGATATGGTGCTTACATTATTAATGATGCGCTTCCCCGTGTATGTGAGGATAGCTACGTCGAAGCAATTAACATGCGCTAAAGTAACGAGCCTTGTACACTACCTTCATCCTTGTTGTCAGGTTCAGGATTCACGCAGTGGAAGTGACTTGATCTCCATGACCAGTATCTGATGAATTATTAGCGCTCAAAAGTTTAGATGCTTGTCACAGTCGTAGTAAGACTTTACTTACAGTAGAAGAAAATCTGATCTTGTTCGGATGTACGTTGGACCATAAGGTCAATTTCGCGCAGCTTCGTTCTACGATCAGATAGGCTATGGATAATACATACTTTAGGATGCTTACCATGTTTCGTCTGCTGGGATACAAGTCTTTCGCGATACTATAATGGTGCATCATAACTACGATGTTTTCAGGTAGGTAGCCACGGGCTGTAGCGGTGAATCAATCAACGAAGTTCCCAGCTGGAAAACAGACATACAGTTAATAAGGAATTCCTTCATTCTCATAACACCATTGTGCGCTTGAGGGAGGTCGGGTAAACCGCTCACTCTTGCCACACCAACAAGGAGTGCCCTTTGAACTCCTTCAGGTTTAGAAGGAACATCCTGCAAGCGTAGATTAGTGGTGCAAGGTTGATAACTTGCACGCCTGGGTGCAGTAGACGACTCGGATAATTCATTGCCTAAGTACTTGCCACCGTAACCCCACTCTACCAACTCTGGATCGTCGCGAACATTTGCAAGGGGGTTTGAGGGTGGTTGACGTTTTGAGCCGTACACGTGACTGTTGAGCATGTGCATGCCGGATATTGTTGGGACTGTGACGGTGGTGGATTGGGGGTGGAGTAAGCGGTTTGGGGGTATTGTAAGGCGACCGCTGCCTGGGTCGATGTAGGCGGAGGAGCCTGGTTTGGAGCCTGAGATGGGTGGTGGAAAGTTGGGAGGTTTTTCTATTGCATCGGAGCCACTAAAACCACGTCGCGAGGAAGCTCCAGGGGAGCCATTCTGCGCATCATCGGGAGAATCGTCAGGTGGCCTAGAAGAAACTTGCAGCTCATGTAAGCGAATGGTCAACAAGGCACCACGAACTATGCACGCTTACCCGAGGAGGAAAACCTATGCATGACGAAGCCAAGCACTTCATCACCTGAAGGTCGACGTTCGGGTCTGAACTGCAGACACCTTTGGATAAAGTTCCAATCTGAGTCTGTTATCGCAGGATGGCTGATGGGGCGCTGTGGTCCACGACCTTCGGGTATCAGAAGAACAATGCGTAATTCCGGATTTTCAGACTTGATCTCAGACCAAGGGCGGCGACCCGAAAGAACCTGTTCAATGAGTCCTCGGGCGAACATTTTGTGATTGAACCACCAACTCACTTGAAGCATTATACAACCAAAAGAATAGATATCAGTTTTTTCCAAATATCCCAGGTCACGGACATCATCTGACAGAAAGATTTCTGGTGCTGTATAACGGATAGCACCTGCGCGTATAGATGTCGCAGCCAAGTGCGACTGGCCGGGAAGGGGTCGGGTAATTGTGGAAAGACCAAAATCAATTAGCCTCGCATGGCCTCCCTCGTCGATCAGTATATTCGCCTGTAGGTTCATTAGTTTTCAAGAATGCCTCAGCAGCTCCGGGAAGTTCACTCCTGTCATATCCCCGTGCACGACGTCCACCGAGTGCACTGCACCAAAGGTAGGTTACTATTTGTACACCCTGGGAAGATGGATGGAAACTAACAGTAATAAAGTCCAGCGCTGACATCCTCCAGCTACCGACTTCGAGTGAATCTTGATGAAAGGATGTGATGAGAATTCTGCTCACCATATGTGAGCGGTCGAGGACTGTCAGATGCTGGTGGTTGCATGCCAAGTAGGCATTCAACGTGCCGTTTGGCATCCACGGAGATACTAAGCAGCGCAACTCTGGCATGCGTCCAAACCCTGTCGCTATACCCCACAACGGTACAATGTTGTCATGGCGTAGATTCTTCAAAATGCCAATTTCTCTGCTGATTTTCTGTACGATCCAAAGAATCATGGGCTAAAACGCGGCTCTCGTACATATCGCTTACCCTATTGATTTTCTCCAAATCATAATGCTGTGGAAACTTGAAGGCCTTGACCGCAACCTTATCAATCAACATTTCATAAATCAGTTACATAGTAAATAAATCCAACACATGAACTCACGAGGGTTGAAATACCATTTGCATTGTAATTGCATTTCCAGACATCGCCAAACGCACCACCGCTAACGGGGTCACGAGTTGTTCGAGTGATAAAGGGCGTCAAATCGTCTGACAAGTCCTGTATCCTGCAGCACGGTCGCGCAAAAAGTTCAGATACTGCGACACCAAGTACAATGCGACCATACCTCAGATGACCGTTCTCCATGCTTTCTTAATCAGCCTCGCAAGAGATTCAAACAGTCGCAGAATATCAATTGGACTCAGTTGATGGTCGTATGTCAAGGCTTAATGCAGGCTCTTTCCCACCACTGCTACGAGTGTGAGGGGCGGCCTGGACTTGGCATCGGAATGTCGAAATTCACCGTACATTACTGTACTTGGCAATTGCTTGAATATCTAAGTAGAGGCTGTAGTTATTATTAGCACCAGTACTTACGTGAACCAATTAAAGCCTTATTCCCCCTCATACCTGTGCGCGCCGTTTCAGGTGTAGTTCGAAGTCCACCATGGTCACCTTGGGTTTGTATAGCCTGTATTACTCGCCACTCTCAGTGTTATTGTCGGTACTCTCTTCACCATTATCGGAACAAGTTCGCTTTCCGACCCCGCCGGGGCCGGGCAGGCACAACTTCATCGCACACTTGTCACGTCTAACAATCTGTATGCTTGACCTCCTCGGTCGCCACACCGGTAATATTGGGCTACAGACGTCCCAGGGTCACTGATAAGAATGTTTATTTCAATGGAGCATCATCGCGTCCCTTCCACCATGCATCATTTGCACTACGTCGGTGCAAAGGGTGAAGCTTAAGGATCAGATGTGCTGCCCCCAGCCCTCCAGAAAGTGCATGTTCAAGCACTCGACTACTATAGCACAGTATCACATCACATGTTCGCAAGTAATAATTGGTAGGTCACAGCACCATAGATCTATTTCTGATGCCTTATCTCAACGTGGATCGATTCTATCCCGTCTTTGAGAAGGGATAACGGAGATCCCTCTGCCCGAGGTACCTGACTCTCCTTTCTCCCATAACCATCTAACAAGACATGCCCAGCTTAACCCTGCCCGAGTGTGGACACTATGTCCCGCCTCCGGCAACAAAGGAGGACTGTAAGGAACTATCTGATTAATGATAACATGATATGTTTGACTAACGATTCAGCATGTAGTAGAATTCGCGGATCTGGCTATCATCGACCTCTCCAAGGCCCACACACCGGAAGGACGAACAGAGCTCTATCCACAACTTCGAGATGCGCTGCGCACCCACGGCTTTGTTTATGCTATCAATCATGGCTATAACCAGACTCAGGTAGGGCTCGTGCTCGTGACTCATTCCAAGGTCTCTGAGGCACTGTTGTAGCGTGACAGGATCTTTGATATAGCTGCTGTCCCTTTCGATGTTGTCCCTCCGGATGAAATGAAGACATACACAGCGAACATCGAGAAAGTCGGGTACTATGCAGGCTTTAAAGGACGTCAATACTGGGTGTGTCATGTTCCAGCATGGAGCAACACATGCGAAACTTGTCCTTAACGTTTGTCGTTCAGAAAGTTGACACGGAGAATCACATTCTGGATCAGATCGAGCACTATGGAAGTGGGTGTCACAATTGTTGGTGTAATAGGCGTTTTTTTACACTGCCGACAGTTAACAAGGATGTCACGAAGCGTCCGCACCCTCAAGCCTTACGTCCGTTCATTCCAGAAGTCGATGCCTTCATCCGACACAATCACTTCAACATTGTCCACCCAATTCTTCGGTTAGTTTTTTTTTGCAAACTCGATGTTGAAATTTCACCTTATCAGCGGTCTCATACAGCTTAATCGCGTTAAGCCTCGAGTTGCCCTGAGGAGACTCTGGTGGAAAAACACAACTTTGACGGCACGGGAGAAACATGTGGTCGGTCTTGTTCTCCTGTTTCGAGTCCTATATATACTGATGGTCACATGTGCAGCCAGATTGATGAAATAGTTAGTGGCTCTTATTCAGTAGCATTCTTATTAGTCTGATCAACCTTCCTGAAGCTACAGGCGCTCGAAGGAGGAAGAGGAGAAATCCAAGAATGTGTGGTTAAAGGGACACACAGGTACACTTTATTTTTATACTTACCCTTATCTGTCCTCAACCATGTAGACGTTGGCAGTGTCACCATCCTGTGGAGCCAACCTGTCGGAGGCCTGCAAATTCAGTCTCCCGACGGCAGATGGAAATGGGTCCGCCACATCGACAATGCTTTGGTATGCAAATGAGTGAGCCACCGTAACAATCGCAAATGTGACGCTCTACCTCCAGGTCATCAACACAGGCGACATGATGGAATTTTTCAGCGGTGGATACTATAAACCCACGATTCATCGCGTCGTCCAGCCTCCCGAGGATCAGCGCAATTACGACCGTCTGGGTGTATTCTACTTTTCGATGCCAGACGACAATGTTCACTTGCTGCCGTGTGTGGAGAGCCCAGTGCTCCAGCAAGTCGGCATCCAGCGCCGGTGCCCTGATGAGGATGCCCCGCTGTGTGTGACGTGGAGGAAGGGAAGGACGACGACATATGGTAGGACTGACCTCAAGAAGGGAATGGAACACAATGTTGAAGAAGAGGTCATTGAGGGTATTGTGGTCAAACACTACAACTGAGGAGTCGTGGACTGCCCATATTCAAAACAAGTATGGTGTGATTTTGGTAGTTATCCTGTATGATTAGAGCCCGTCTAGGGTTTTGGCTTTCATGACTGTGTACATATGCGCTAGTTCTCTTTCGAGACCAGCTGGTACTTATATATCCTGTAGGAGATGAACTTTACGAAGTGAAATGTAAAAGTAGCGGGATCCGCAGCTCGTGCTTATAATTTGTACGCGCTCGAACTCAGGAAGCAGGAGAACATATTGACCTCGGTTGTCATAACCAGAACGCATATGTCATCTCACGTAGTGACAGTGCGATGTATCACTCTTATGCTTGCTATGTAAGATAGCAATTGACTCGGAGCAAGTGATACTCATATCCCCAGGTACAAGTGAGAAACCAAGCTTTGTCGATGTACTCACAGTAATGTTACATGAAACAATTTTGAGATACGGATACACACGATATACCAACTTATTCCATGCATGTCGCCCCAAACCGTTAGATTCAAAACTTTACAGCCCACGAGCCTCGAGACGACCGCGGAGGAGCTTCTGGAACTGCGAGGCGTGATCAAAGTCCATGAGCGTGTTGTGTTCCCCAGGCACGTCAGTAAAAGCTGGGTCGTTGCGGCTGAAGGCAGTCCATGGCTTGAGCTCATTGTTGAGCCAGTTAACCTTGTCTTCCGGGCCGCGAGGGGGTACCGCGTAGAAAACATCGATGGCGGCTGGAGAGAGGCGTGATATGTGAGCAAGCAGTGCTGAAGTCAGGAAATAAATAACTGACGAGCTGTGCCCGACGGTTCGTATCCCTTTCCGCAGCGCATGAGAGACGCAGAGACCTCCACCCAATGTGCAAGCTTCTCAGGCGTCAGCTGAAGGTCAGTGAGACGTTCGGGAGGCGCCATATCCCACACGACATCGACCCTTTCCTTCTTAGTGAGCGGTTTCAGCGTAGGCGCCATATTTTCAGATTCATGTTTCGACAGAAGACCGAGGAAGAACGACACGTGGAGCACGCAGATCAGGTCGATATCTTGCATGTGTTTGGCGATAAAAGGTGGAACGTTGACGAGACCCAAAAACTTTACTTCTTCGCCCATGGCCTCCAGGCGCTTGACTATTTCAAAAGCCATCAAACCGCCATAACAGTAACCGGCGATGGCGTATGGTCCCTTCGGCTGTTTTCTTCTGACAGCCGCGGTGTAACAGGAAACCATCTCGTCCATGGACATGAAGAAGGGCTGGTCAGGCTCGAAGCCACGAGCACGGAGTGCATAGAAGGGACGCTCATTCTGGAAGTATTTGGCAAGATTGATGAAAACAAGAACCTCTCCAACACCGGGGTGCACGAAGAAGATAGGAGTCTTGTCTCCTGTCACCTGGAGGGGAACGGCAGGGTCGTATTCCTCAATCCGATTATCCTCAGAGAGCAAGGTGTTGATATAGTTGGCCAGGCTCGAGACATCAGGGTGCTTGAGGAATTGGATAGCGTCAATTTCGGGCAGGCCAAAATGCGCCTCTGCCTCCCGCTTGACCCTGCAGATTATACGTATCGGTGAAAGTCATTTTATGGCAGGAAACAACGTATTCACCTGAGAACATCGATAGAGGTACCGCCGAATTCAAAGAAGTTGTCGATCACAGACACCTCGTTTTCTGCGAGGTTTAAGATACCTGCATATATCTTGGCAAGAGCCTTTTCTGTTTTGGTAGAGGGGGCGACGAAGGAAGCCCCGCGTGCCTCGTTAAGAAGCTCCTCAGCACGGGTGATATGCTTCGCCAGCCCGCCTTGCTGGAAGAGGATGACGAGGCGCGCTCGAGAGAGTTTTCCCAGAGTTGTCTTCTCCATCTGGCTAGCAGGGATAGGAATGATCAGTTGAGGTGGCTGGGTGATCATCTTGACAGAAATATCGCGTAGGGAGCGGTGCGTAGCAAAGAGCTTGGTGGGCGCGTCTGCTCCATTGAGGTCGAAAGATGGCGAGTAGAAAATGGCGAACCCTTCGGTCTCCTGTCCAGGAACACGGTAGGGTGCAGCAACAAGGAATGAGTGCGTGACGCCTTCTACAGTCTGGAGATGTGTTTCAAGCTCGGGGATACCGTATGTGACACCATGGATAATGACCGTGTCCTTGATACGACCAATAAGGCGCATGACGCCATTCTCGATGATACCCACATCACCAGTGCGGTACCAGCCACCCTCGACAAAGCTAGAGGACGTGGCCTCCGGATTTTTGTAGTAGCCTACGAATATCATTGGACCGCGAACCTGAAGCTCGCCGCTCTCGCCATCGGGGCGCGGGGTGGTGGCATCAACAGGGTCAACTATGCGCATCTCGCAACCTTTGACAGGGCGTCCGAGATCAAGGAACTCGCGAGCTGGTTCAGTTGCAAAAATATTGACCGGGTCATAAATGCATCCACCGCTGCCAAAGACTGGTCACTTTAGATGTGTCGATATCGTCAGAATATTCCTACCAAGTTTCTGTCATTCCAAATCCAGCAGAGATTATGAAGGACACTGCGGAGGGCTTCTTGCTAAGCTTTTTCATGGTAGCAGCGAAGGCTTTTGCAGTCTTCGAAACTACTGCTTCACCTCCGCTGATGATCCGCTTGATGGAGGACAGGTCGAAAGATCCATAAAGGTCGGTGCGCTTCTCGAGATCACGAGTGAGCTTGGCCAGCAGGAAGTTGGGTGCGAAAGCCAGACCAATGGACTAGAATTATGAACAGATGAACATATGATTAAGCTACGGTAGGATGTTGACATACATTTTCGTCGATCAGACGGAGCAGGCGAACGGAATCGGAAAGAATCACAGATGCATGCACATGAACTTGTGAAGCACCAAATAGAAGAGGCGTGACGTGCATTTCCAAGGCCCCCGCGACGTGATCAAATCCGACCCCTGACGGCCATAGTTAATCCCAGAAGCAAAGCTAAAATGATGGACACCTTACAGTTTAAGACTCGAAACTCTGAAGGCGGGCCGAAGCGTTGCTCCTTGGCACGACAAGCAGCAAGAATGGTACGGTGCGTGTGCACGACCACCTTTGAAAATCCAGTCGAGCCGGAAGTCAGGAAGAACATAGCGTTGTCGTCGGGCTTAGGCTCATACGCAATCCAGTCAGCTGGGACAGTGAACCTCTCTGCAGAGGCTTTCAACTCGGAGAACAAGTGAACTTCCAGACCAGAAATGGTGCCGATCTGCTCAGCACCAAGCTCGCTGGTGAGCCAAATAGCGGACCCAAACAAGTTCTTGATATGAGCAACATGCGCGTCCTTGTGCGCCTGTTGTGCACTAAGTGCAGGCTGCAAGCAAGGGACATAGCCAGCCATGATACAGGCCCAGATAGCGGCCATATTGTCTTGGTGCTCGGTAAGGTATACGACGATAATTGAGCCGGTGGGCTTTCCCCACTCCAGCATGGCGCGTCCAAGATTGCGAACATACTTGTTGAATGTGCTGAAAGTCTTTGTTTGAATGGAGGAGTCATGTGCGGAGGAGGTTATGAAGCTAAGCCAGTGTGATGGATAGCGGTTGACAGCTTGAGCGATGACGTCATGAAGAGTATCCATATTCGGAAACTGTACAAGTGTGATCCTTCAAGCTTTACAAGTTAGACGTCTAACTTATATACTTCTTCACGGCCCATTAATGCTAGTAGAGGTTCTAACCCCTCCAATTAGTCCAGCATCATAATGCTATGAGTGCTACGACACTCATGATCACCTGTCACCAACTTCAAATTATGCAGTGGCCAAAATTCATTGGTTCCACCATACCCACACCCCATACGTAATCCTACACGGTCATCCCACGACGGCAAGTCCAGGATCATAGCGCGAGCGTTGTCAATGGTATGTGTCACTCAGTCTCGACAATTGAACTTCAGACTAAGCTGTCGGGAAAGTTTATTGGCTCCGGACTCTCCACCGGCCCACCACATGTAATCGTAAATTTCCGTAGCTATACAGACTTACCAAAAGTCTGCGAATTCGAAATTCGCAGTCCGCGTCGTGGATCAACCTGCGTCCGGGTCTGTCCGTGACCCTCTGCGCCAAAACCATCATGTTTCAAACTTTTGAAAATGTCGATCCGAGCGATGTCACATATTTCATCTCGAGAGCAACAACCGGATGCAGCATTAGTAAGTACTGTTCTTAATTTCTGATATTTCAACCACCTTCGAGAATGCCATCAGAAACCTCCCTCTCTTCAGTCTCGTAAACGCCGAGTCATGTCCTCCTGTCGCTTGCTTTCAATGCTGGCTTGCGTCTCATCATCGGCTGATGTTAATGACACGTCGTGAGATGCTGACGCACACGTATAACTTCTTTTTTTTTTTTAATGAACTGATCCTTCGAAGGGAACGATGTCCAATGGATTAGTTTTAGTTAGCAAACGATGACCACAAGCCACGCACATGATCACCAGTGACGATACTCGGAGAACGTGTCACCGATACCAGTGTGTGATGTGGACGATGTGCCAACACACTCATTGCTAATAGTGTTGCTGGTGAAGGGAACTCAATTTGAACTATGTTCACTTCAGTTCAAACTCATTATGACCTAATACGAACATATGACGGTCGATATGTTGTGTTACAAGAGCCCAGCAAAGCAACCTCGTTTACATTCCCATCTGGAGCCAAGTTGGGCCGGACCGCAGACCGCTCCACAGAAGCCGGTTTGAGGGTCGGTTCGGGATCGAACATTGGTGGAAAATCGCCACATATGTAAGTACTTCCTTGGCCCGGACCTTGCTCACAAAAACAACTCTACAGCAGAGAAACCCAGAGACAAATGCACCGCAGTGATCGCACTGCGAAACTTACAGAAGCCAATCAGAGTCCACCAGCGAAGCCCAAGAATAAAGCAAAGATAGCGCTCGCTGATCCGTCTGGACCAATGTCGCTAATTACTACTTGTTACGTGGTCTTTTTGTCAAAATCGTGCACATCCTACCCAATGATAGTACTCCACAGGTGAAGCTATTCGAACGGTCGTGTGATGTACAAAGCTCGGATATCATTTTCAAAGATTTATTTTGCCAAGACAGAATTTCAGAGTCATGCTGGGGTAGGTGACGTCTATCCTCGTTGTTTGGGAGTCGAGTTGATGGTTGAATGACCGCCACGCACGCAGTGACGATGGTATCATGAAACGAATAAGAGAGGTGACATGCTGAAAAAAAGAAGATTATAAACAGAGCGTTCACCGTCAACTTCCTTTCTGCGTTTAAGCATATCCTCCATGGGAGCAGGACTACCGCTATGGCTCAAATTTTTGGATGAAGTAGCGCACTTGTTTTCGCAACCGAGAGCACGTGCTGAGTCCATTCTCCAGACGTCCAAAGTCGTGACTGCGTTGACTGCAGCAGCCCTTCTCTATACCCGCTCTGCAGGTGTCGCATATTTCGTGACCGGCGCAATATTATGTTCAAAACTTGCTAAGGTCATTAAGAAGGCAATACGACAGGAGCGCCCATCGCATTGCTCCGCGCACAAAGTGA
The DNA here is from genome assembly GCF_016628075.1 of Suillus paluster. Taxonomy (NCBI): domain Eukaryota; kingdom Fungi; phylum Basidiomycota; class Agaricomycetes; order Boletales; family Suillaceae; genus Suillus; species Suillus paluster. The sequence continues at coordinate 31,503 of NW_024537633.1, forward strand.
CCTATGGGTGCGGAAACTCGATCTACTTCCAGTGGCACATATAGTGTTCTGATTTTATCGTTAACACAGGATGCCCAGCTCACATGCATCCACGTGCACCTTCTTCGCTGTATATATTACCTTTGCTTGCCTTGAGCTACCTATCCATCCTACATTCCCTCGTTTCGCTACGTTCGCTCCAGTGGTTGTCTTACCTTGGACATGGATGATAGCTATGTCAAGGGTCCGGCTGGGTCATCACACATGGCCGCAAATCGCGGCAGGAACCTTACTTGGAACTTGCTGTGCTAGCTTTTGGTTCAAACTATGGGTGGAAGATGTGGCTGGCGTCAAGACAACTGCATCATCAGTAAATGTCAAGTTCACTCTTCTCTCGCTTATCTCACTTTTTTGGGTAAATTAATGGAAGGAGTGTGTCCCTTTATCAAACACGTTGGTGCTACTGACATTTCGAGCTGTACTCGTTTCTCATTTTTTCGTACTCTTCGAACACTTTTATTATCGCAAGTAAGGACTTACATATCTCAAAAGCATGAACATTCCAACTCTAAATTCTAATTTGCACCCCACGAGTGAGTAGTTTCAAACAGCTCCCCGCCAATCAATAGCGAGGGTGCTAAGAATGAGGGACGACGTACTTAATTATGCGCGGGTATCTTCAAGCTAGCGGTGCCGTAGGAGTCTAGAGTGGCTTTACAAGGTTTTGGGACTTCCAAATGTAGTGAATCTTACGCAGGCACTTGAACTACATGTGCAGTTCCGCGAGATGTATCTTCAGGGTCCGAGTACGTATTAAAAAAAATCAGATGTATTGTCCTTTGGTGGGAGACCCGAGGTCGGACAGTCTTATTCGAGTGCGCTTACTCTCAAGTCTCGACTGACCATTATATGTGGGTATATGTTGTAGTAGACATAATCGAGGTCTGACGTTTGCCGATTCGACCTGACGTCGACTCGTGCGCTTTTACATGTGATCCTAGGATAGCTTAGAATGCACTGCAGTTGTGGGTACAACTTCCAGGAGTCTAATTCATTCAATGGTTCTGTGAACGCTGATAAGATAAGAAGAGTACCGACCGTGGATAGCCAAGTGTCTAAGTTGTTGCTCATGACAGACGCAGTCTCCCCTACTAGCCAGATCCGTAGACGGTTGTTCCTTCTAGATCTAATAAAGGTCGAACGCCGAGATCGCCGCCTAAAAGGGGCTGAAAATCATAGTAAATCAGACGTTTAGTGGGATGTGAAAGGCAATTCTAAATCTGTGAGGAGTTGATACAGGAACTGACATGTGACATGTGCCATGCAGCCGTACCGCGTTCGGCTATTAGTAGGGAACTAAACAAAATGACATATAGTCAATCCTTCGCGGGAAGTCACATGCACAGCGAGTACGTTGTAGCGCCAGATAGACTTCGCGCTGAACACCGCACCGCACCGTTGCTTTGCTTCCAAGGAACGTGGAGGACAACGAGAAGAGTACCAGGCAAGTTTCATACGTACAGTGTGACGGCAGTCTAGGCCTACATAGGCGAGGGCCGCGAGGATAATGACACAGCTTATATAATCTCATTTCAACTACTTATTTTTCAGGGTCGTAGACAACGAGGAGAGCTCTGGTGACGACGAGGACAGTTGCTTCAGAGGTGAGTACCGCGAGGTTGAGTCCTGCCACGTGTACCTTCGCGGGAAGATGTCTGTGATCACAATGATGTTCCACAGATCTGTGCCTGCCCTGCCATGTCTTCTTCTGATCTTGATTATTGACAGGCCTTACCGTGACAGAAATCCCTACTCACTCCTTTCTTTTCGTTTTCACAGTTTACGACCACCCACGACTACGTTTCGCATCTGTTTTATCAGACCGACTCATCCGTGGTATCTGACTATATAACCACACAACTCAATTAAGAACGTGACCCTGGCTCCGCACATCAACCAATACGTCCGTTTCAATCCACCTCAGAAGTTCTATCACCATAACCATCACCAGGTGCACAAATTATAGCAGAACTGAAAGCGTATGGCTGCCCAGGATCTTGCCCGCTGGACACGCTTTGCCGCCAAGGGGGGCATTGGGCGTTGTACAGCGACCGTGGATTGTGTCGCAAGGGAAATTGGCGATCTCATGTTTCTCAAGGTACGTGTTTTTTTATGCACTCGAGTACAGCCGTTCGTTTCCTTGCAGTGTTTTGGCTGTTTGGTTGAGGATGCAGCTGGGTCCAGGTTCAGCCAAGAGCCAAGAGAGTCCTTTGATCGAGACATAACTTGGCCTTATGCAGGTTGTGTCATCACATGATGTCCTGGATCCATGCAACCTTGCGTTCCTCGAGGATGGGATCACCTCTCCGAGTCTTAGCACCCCTGTCTCCGTGAAGTGCTTTCTTTCAACATGCTAATGTACACCCCTCCTAGGACGACGAAATCACAGTGCTGATGCAACTTCCCGAAGCTGGGTATTACCTGGTGCGTGTTCTGCTCTCTCTGTTGTTTCAGTTTGTTTTCTCCTTTACGTCGGGATTCTGCCATCTCATAAACACTTTGTCAATACTTCCTTTTGTATCTACATCTTGGCTTTTCATATTTCATTTTCTTAATCTGTCCTCTGGGTCGACAGTCTACTGACACCGATTCACTGCCAGGGCTTCTGCGAAGGTGTCGTCGGGCGCTTCTCTGAAACAGACGTGAAATTTAACGGGAAGCTCAAGCGCCCTATCATGGCGAAACGAGGATCCCTTGGTGTTGCCGATACGCGCCCCATGTCTCTCGAGCGTGTATCACCGTCATGGCCTGAGAGCTCGAGCGGCGCAAGGGCCGGCAGTTCGAATGCCATTCGTCCCGGAAGCTCAGCGGCAAGAGCTGACAGTTCAGATCTACGCCTCGGGAGCTCGCCAGTGAGACGAAAGCCACTTTCACCTGACATGCATTTGTATTCTTCCTCCCCTGAGCGCATTAGGGAATATGAGCGAACGAGTAGTCGTGCACATGAGCTGACGATGTCTGTATCTGAGTCATCTGTGTACTCTGTTGTATCAACTTCGAGTGCTACTTCGACTACGTTCTCCGATGGCGATCAGTGGCGTAATAGCGAGGATTCGTTCTTGTCGAGCGGAGTGGTGCCGTCGTCTTCGTCCGGCTCAGTGCACGCTTCGTCGAGCACAAAATCAGTGCCTACCTCGTCTTCGTCGATGGGTTCATTGCCCACATCTTCATCAAACTCTACCCCAGCTACGTCGAGTGTGCAGTCCATTCCTTCCTTAGGCTCGACACAAGCTTCCTCCGCAGGATCCGTGGAGAAGCTCCTCCAGTCTATGTCAAATCCTTCACCTTCGATATCTCAGTCCATGTCAGGCTCCACCTCCGCATCCGCTTCTGAGTACATGTCGGGCGTCTTTCTAGATTCAAGCTCGACGTACGGCTCCTTGACCTCGGCTCCCACTTCAAATTCTTCTTCGTCGTCTACCAATTTCGCGACTAATACGACGAAAGGGCTTACAGTGGCTCCGCTGCGCCTCACGAAGTCGCCGCGACTCACAGCGAGCCCAGTGCCCCCGCCGCTTTCGCCCTTGCCTCCACAGCCCGGGACGGGAACAAACTCGCGCGCTTACTCACCTCTCCCACTACGCTCACCGCTCCCGGCGTCTTTCACGCTCCCGGCAGCGGGCAGTCCACCACGCTCGCCTCTCCCGCCACCGCCTCCAGAAATATCGCAGTCTCCGCCATCCCCACCAGTCCACTGCGTCGTCAGCACCAGACACGAATTCGGAAGCAGATGATTCTTCGCTATATTTGGATGATGATCATGACCATGAACACGAGAGCACGCAGTTTTCTACGCTGAATCGCCATATGGAGGGCGCGGAGGAAGAGGAAGATGGGGAGACGGGCATCGGTTTGAGCTTGCTTGGAGCACTTGCGATGGACGACGACGACGGATGATGATGACGATGACGACAACGATGAGGAGGAGGATGAAGGTGTGAGGGGCTATGGTGATCGAGGATGGCTAGAAGTGGGAGGAGGGAGGGAGGGACATGATTTGGGTGATGGAGCAAGGGAAAGTACTGCGACGGGCGGGAGTACGCCGATTCCGTGGACCAAGTATACGCCTTCTGTTTCTGTGCCTCCGACAGTCGACCATGAGGATGCGCCGCGTGCATCGCCTGAAAATGAGACTACGCAAGACTATGTCATGGCGCATGACGATAGGGCAGAACAGCACCTAGAGAGGGAAGGTGAAGAAGACGACGAGGGAGAGGAAGAGGAGGAGGAAGATGAAGAAGAAGGCTACTGGGCCCGTAGCATCCGACATCTACGACGACTACCGCTACTCCCGCTATAGCATGGCATCCAAGCGCATGTCTGCAATCTCCGTAAAGTCGAAGGCGCGGATGTCCGTTCTATCGGGTGGCAAAGTGCCTCCCGTACCGATCTTCTCGCCAGATCGTCCCAGCCTCGATGCGTCATCACGCCCCAGCGTCTCGAGCGAACGGCCCAGCGTCTCAAGCACTTCGAGTCGGAGCCAGCCCGACCGGGCCAACATCCCATCTACGTATACCCATACATCCGTCTCCGTCTATTCACGGCCCTCCTTCGAGTCAACATCTTCTGTGGATCCCGGCTCGCCTGTCCTCCTTGAGCATACACCTCACGGCCCTGTCGATGGCCCAGAGGTGCGCCTGCGCCCGCCCGTCGCACGCCATGTCACTACAGACACCGAGTCCGCACGCACGCCGTCGACGTATTCGACCCAGACGTTGTCCCCGCTCAGCGCGCAGTTCCCGCAAGTTCCAGCTGGGGTGCCGAGCAGGCTGCGAGTGACGAACACGGATATAGAAGACGAGGCTGATGATGCGGGTGTGGGAGGAGAGAAGGTGATCCCGCATGCGATGAACCCGGTGTCGCCCCTGCTTTATGCGTCGTTCGGTGCTAACGAGCGACATTCGGGGTACACGGAGGAGACGGAGAGACGGTCATATGCGTATTCGGAGTCAGATGATGGCCACGCGTCTCGCAAGTCGCGTGGGCTGCGGTCAGACTCGGGGAGTGTGCGATCCCCTGTGTCGCCTACATATGGTTCGGGTATTGCGTCTGCGCTGCGCATGCATGCGGAGAGTGGGCGCGAGGAGCGTGTTGGCCTTGGGATGCACGCGGTCGCGGTGGATGCTGATGACGACGACGAGGATCATTCTGGAATAGATGAGGATCCCCGCACGGATGCGGATGTTGAAGGAGAGACATCGTTTGTGTCGAGCGAGGCTGGGACTGCTTCCACGGGACATACTGTTACTCCAGCGTCGCTCCTGCCGTCGACGACGGGCACACCGTCTGCACTTATGCCTGGGGCACCTGCAGCGCTTACGCCTGGGACACTATCTACACTGATCCTGGTGCTTCACTTTCTCCTGGGACACCGTCAGCACTCAGTCCTGGAACTCCCTCAGCGCTAAGTCCGGGCATACCATCGGCACTCGCTCCAGGGAGCTCAACTCCAGGCCAGGACGCAGTTCCACCATCGACTCTACGTCCCCGTCAGCCTAACCAGGCACCTCATCCCTTCTCACGTACATCGATATTCCTCCCTCATCCGAATGCTCCCAAGATAGCTCCAGGCGGCCAAGGGCTGGGTCCCATGTATGCGCGACCCCAGCCTCCTAATGCAAGCCCTGGGTCAATGCCGCCCGTACAGCCACCGCCCAATGCCACAGCGTTCTCCGTTCAAGTTCTCCGCCACCTCAGGAGTATCTCCCTTGGTCCTGGAGCGCGCAGGCCGCCGATGACGCTGTATGCACGCTGCGAGCCTGATTTGAACTTGAGTGCTGGCCCTGTGCCGATCATGTTCTCGATGGACCCACTTCCACCACGACCATACGTGCCTTCTGCCACACATCAAGCTCCTCAGTCTGTGGCACCTGTTCCACCCACTCGCGCTGCAACTGTTTCTGCTCCGGTACGAAGGGGCTCAGCTGCGCCTCCAGCTCTTGCACATCTCCGCGGGGCACCACCGCCTAGTAGTGCGCAAGATACCAGTCCAAATACAAGCGCTAATCCGACCAACACATCGCCACTTAGACTGCCTGGGCGGTCAGTGACGACGCTTGCAGGTGCGCAGGAGCCAGCTGCGAGTGGTAGTGCGCCTGTGGCTCCCATTTCGCGCCCGAATTTTGTCCCGCAGGTGGGCGCTGCCCGACCGAGATCGAGGTCATTTTCGGGCTTCGGGGAAGCTGGGAATGTTGGTGCTTTGCCTGAGCGAAGGTGAGTTATTTTCGAATATAGTAAAGAGTGAAAGCTGATGAGTGACGTAGCCGCGAAGAACCAGTGTCCAAGGACGCAAAGCATATCTCTGACTGCCGCTCCTGTTTCAACCCCTTTCCCTTCTTCACAGCCTGCGTCCGCATCTGCGCCCACGACAAATGGTCTTCCAGCTGCCTTGAGGGCACGTCACATCCCCTCACCTCTTTCCCTGCAGAATGGCAGCTTGAGTCGTGAACGAAATCCCAATAGCATCGTTTCTTCCACCGATATTCCATCTCCCAATGCAGGCCAGCTGAAGTCACCGATCACCCCAGGTTTCCAGCAGTCATCTCCTATTCCAATTGTCACGCAGTTTGGGCTACAGCCCCCGTCTACAGGAGGTTCCTCGGCCAGCCCTGCACCCAGTTTTAGTCCGATTAACTTCAGCTGATCGTGAGAAGGACACCTCACCATCTGCAATGACGGGACGCACGTCCTGTCTCAACTAACTCTGGCAACGTTTCCTCGCCGCAGCCCTGGGTAACTAATGTTCGTCAAGGGTCACTGGACATACCGAGGAAGAATTCCGTCGATAGGTGCTCCTCCTCGAAAGAGTTCTGATTCCACCGATTCGCGCTCTCAAATGGCATCTCCACCTCCCATTGTGGAGTGGCACTCACAATCAGCGCGGTCGTCGCCACTAGCACACGAAGTTCAACTTCGGGGAAAACTTAGCCTTCCTGCGCTTCGTGGCAGGGCGAGCATGAAATCCAAGCTTGACGATGCTGTGAGCGTGACGTCTTCGGTGGGTAACCAGGAGAGCGAAACCGTGCAAGTACAAGACATGGACTTTGAACTTGTGAAACCAGCCTTACCGCAAGTGCCACTGGGTCGCTCCAGTCAAGAATCATCGTACGCTGGACATGCTGATGCTGTGCACATCGATTCCCCTGTTATCATGGGGGGCGATACTGCGTCGATGCATTCGAGTGCCCCACGGTCTCCCATGTTCCCCGATCCGATCTCGTCGGGTACCCCGCCAGTGGAGTCACCTGTGTCAATAGATGCCCACCGCCAACGTGAGATCAAGTGGATGGCTCTTCTGCCTATTGTACCACCCTCTCAAGCACGCAAGAACAAGAAGGTCAAGCGTCTTTTGTTGGAGGGAGTGCCTTCGTCGGTACGATACTTGGTGTGGTGTCATCTCACGGATAGTAAAGCCCGCGCGATTCCCGGCGTATATGCGCAGCTGGGTAAGAGGCAGAGAGTACCTGCTTTTTCAGATATCGAGAGGGATGCAAAAACGTACTTTCCCGATCAGACGCAACTGCATCCCCTCGATGGCCCTTTAGTATCACTCCTGCAGGCGTATCTCAATATGGTGCCAGATATCCAATATAGTTCAGGTACGTCTTCGTTGTATCTGAGCGCTGTATCGTTGTTGATGTGTGTTGCCAGGACTGACTTCCATCGCCGGTCATCTGCTGTTGCTATCACCCGAAGAAGACGCTTTTTGGATATTCGCTTCGATGATGGACGCCCACCTTCGACCGTACTTTTCAGCCAATACCACCCAGTTGGAGGTTGATGCTTCATTGCTTAGCAAAGCCATCGAAGTGAATGATCCTGGTGTGTGCAAAAAGCTCTATGTCACGTTTGGCATCCAGCCTGGCGACCTAGCAAGGCCTTGGTTCGTATCAATACACACCTCTAGGGTTCCATGGTTTCTGACCTCGTACAGGTTCTCTACTCTATTTGTCGGAACGTTACCTGTTGAATATCTTCACCGTGTCTGGGACGTTTTCTTGTGTGAAGGTACGTAGCGTGCTTTGCTGTCTTGCGTTGTATTTATTTATACTCTTTTAGGCGTCACTCTTTTGTTTCGTGTTGGGCTCGCGCTCGTTCAATGCGTGCGGCATCTGCTTTTGCAAGCGACATCCGAAGAAGCTGCTATGGAATACCTTGTTCATCCGCCTCTGGCGTGCCTACCCTCGACAGCAGACGCATTCCTTAATCAAGCCCTAACGATGAAGCTGAAAGATGACGATGTTCGAAAGCAACGTGTCAAAATGGAAGCACAGCTCAAGCGTCAAACTCAGTCCCGTACACTATCGACCAATGGTCCCTCAGGCATGCAGACTGCGTCCATATCTCTCCCGAAAGCCTCGTAAGGCGTGTCGTTGTTCCTACATGTACCGACTGGTCCCTTGCATTTTATGATAACTCTTCTCTTTCGCTTTCGCTTTCGATAGTGTTTGTTTGCAACAGGTCGCTCATTTATTGATTCCCCACATTTACCTATGATACCGTAGTGATCTGTATATATTCCCGGCGCTCTGTACAGCGTATCCGTAATGCTATAGTGTTATAAATAATGACCGGAATATTTAACACCTGCTCACTACCATTAACTTTTCGACCGTACCCCTGCGAAGTTCCGTCTTGTTTTCTACGAACCTACTGCGGAAGACCAAAACTTAAATGTTGCGTAGGATTTTTGGCATCTATAGGGCAGCCGTGCTGAGCTTCGTCGATTCAAGGATGGTCATATTACAGAGAGCGTTGTTGGGAAGTCACAACGTCCGATGAAGTCAATACCTGACGAGCAACGCGAAGGCAAGGCTGCCCAGGAACCGGAAATTCATTCGTGCCCAGGACCCCATTGTACATGTGCCGACCATCTCCCTTTGTAAATTTGAGTACTTGCCACGTCAACTTCTCATGATTTTCACAGCTCCCCTCGAGTCTGGAGATTATCAGGCATTGTGGCTCAACTGTTTTCGCCTAAAGTAGGGCATCTCAGCAGCAAAGCTGGTAACGCCTTTACATTCACACTGGAAGTTTCAGCCTATAAAACACCTGCCTGCTACTATGTCTTTGCATCATTCCCTTCCACAAACTCCATCATGTTTACTTCCCGCTCCATCATGTTTGCACTGCTCAGCTTCCTCGCTGGCGCCAATGCGTGTTTACAGTGCCCAGATACATTGAATGTCGGCGGTAGTACCATTAATCTACACGATACCTACCCAGAGGACACGGATACATTTTGCTCGTGCGTCGTGTCCACACATCTTCATTGAACAAAGTCACTGATAGGCTGATAGTTACACCTCATCGGTGTGGTGTCAGTATTACACCGTAAGTGCTTTCTGGATATTGTGCAGCTTATTGTTCTCGGTTGACATGCTAGCGATGGCATCAGGACAACGGCCAGTTGCAATTTGGGAATAAGGCTTGTCCGCGTACAGTAACTTTGAGGGGTCCCTGCTGAATGTGATGTAAAGAGGTGGGGAGCCGAGACACCCAACAGCTCGTCTGCGGGCAGCCGAATATATGCCAGTAGATTACCATCTGTTACGAGAATTAGTCGCGTCTTGCCTTGGCCACTCCATATGGACTGAGGGTGGCAGTTTGACAGTGAATACCACTTGATCCCAGTGAGGCTGCTAGCACGTTCAGCTGCTATCAGTGAGGCAACTTTAGATGGCGAGTAACCGCCTTCTATTCCATTTTAGTGAAACGCAAATCTGATATGATTACATAAATTGTGCATTGGGCTGATTGTGGTCGTCAGAATCACCCGACCTTGGGGTCTTCCACAACCGTCTTTAGGGCTCTCAACCATCTTCAGCCATTCGTTCCTAGAGGTGCTGCCTATGTAAAACTTGATAGGCCCGACTCTGCCAACTCCGGTCCCCTCTCTTCACTTCCCTTTTTCCTGAAAAGTCGGTCCGATTTCCCCACTCGCTTTGATGCAGCGTAAAGGCAACTGTTTTTATAATCTTACGGATTCCATACTCTCAACGTTTTTCTTATCGCAAGCTTCTCAGAATCAGCCTGCTTTGGCTGTCTGGGTCTTCTGACACAACTCTCCTTGTCTCTATGTCGTCCATCTACGCTGAGGTGTTGGTAACTACACACAAGCAGCAGACATACTTCATCCGGGCACTCCTTATACCAGCCCCAGCACGTCCACGATCGAGCATTGGGCTTACTTATATCCTGTTCATGCCTTCCATCTTGTTGTCCCCGGACCTTCTGGGGAAGACCAAAACTCAAATGTTGTGCAGGAGTTTTGGTATCTATAGGGCGTCCGTAGCTTTGTCGATTCAAGGATGGCTATATTACGAAGAGTGTTCTAGGAAGCCACGACGTCCGATGAACGTGCACATATCTGCAACGCGAAGTCAAGGCTACCCAGGAAACTGGATGACCCAGGTCTCCGACACCTTCCTTTGAGTACTTGCCACGTCAACTTCTCATGACTTTCACAGTTCTCCTCGAGTCTGCGGAGATTATCAGGCATTTTGGCTCAACTGTTTTCGCCTAAAGTGGGGTATCTGAACAGAAACTCGAGCCACGCCTTTACGCTCACACTGGAAGTTTCAGCCTACAAAAAACCTGCCTGCTACTGCGGCTTTGCCCCATTCCTTTCCACACATTCCGTCATGTTTACTTCCCGCTTCATCATCTTTGCGCTGCTCAGCTTGCTCGCCGGCGCCAATGCATGTGTACAGTGCCCGTCCTCAGTGAAGGTCAACAATAGTGCCACGGAACTATCCAAAACCCTCCCAGACGTCTCGGTCACATCTTGCATGTGCGTCGCACCCACACATCTTCATTGAACAAAGTAACTGATAGGCTGGCAGTTACTACGTCTATACTCCCAATTCAAATAACGAAGACTCGTCAGTGACCTGTCAGTATGATACCGTAAGTGCTTTCTGGATATTGTGCAGTTCATTGTCCCCGGTTGACATGCTAGCGATCATATCAGAGTAACGGAAAGTTGTCAGGAGGGTATAAGTCTTGTCCGGCTACAGCGCCTGTGAAGAATCAATGCTGGACGTGATGTGAAGAAATGGGGGAGACGAGACACCAAACCGGAGGCCCTGGCGGTAGTGTTGCCGTCGAACCAAGGTGACCTCGAGGTAACTTCGGTTCGGTTCGAAATTGAGGCAGTTCAATACAACTCGATTCGTTTACGCCTCGTTTAGATACTGCCAAATGAAGTGCTAAATCTGGCCTGTGACTTGGTGATTCGTTAGAGTAGTACTCCAGCAACCTCACATCTCTAGCGTTTCCTCAATGTACTCTGCTTCTCCATTGTCCGTCCTCGAACCTTTTGGTGTAGAACATCATTATACGTATTTTCGTCGGACCATAGTGCTGCTTTAGCGCCGGAGGACAGGTGCCTGCAATGCTGTACAATACAAATGTTGAGCAATCCTCAAGCGTGGTTAATTAGGCGACGGATCTATAGGTCGTCGTATAAATTCGTGCGTCGTACTGTGAGTTTAGTATTATATTCCCAAAACATGAGTTTTCACCAGTGGAACAGTTCTGCAGCTTCTGCCATCCCTTCGGCATCTCAGCAACAGCATCATCACCCTCACCCAGGCTATACAAGTCTGGCATGGTCCGCCGCTCATGCACGTCCACCATTTTACCCTCACACACCATATGGGCTCCCAAACAACACTTCTGCATCTCCGCACCTCCCACATCCATTGCCTGTCGCAAATGCATTGGCAAACATACATCACTTCGTGCAAGCCCCTTATTCATCAGCTGCAGCAAGCTTTACACCGTCAAATCCATTTGCCGACATCACTCCTACGGCTGTCAATAATATCGCTCCAACTACTACTACGAGAAAACGCAAAAACGCTGCTGCGACAGGACCGAAATCCCGCGCGAAGAAACACAAGAACGCGCAGCATGCTAAGGCACTCGAAGAAGACCGAAAAGATGCCCTGCGTGAGCTTGAGCGTTATGAGCGTGAACCAGTCACGTTCAATGCGGGCGAGCGTGTGACTGATCTCGTTCGCTTCTGGGAGGTGAGCTCGACTTTTCCTTCACATAAGGAAGGCACTAAAGTCAATTTCAGCGCATGGAAAAAGTCTATCCACTACTTTTCTGCGTTGCCATGGATGTCCTGCCAGCTCAGGCATCCTCTGTGCCGTGCGTACGTGTATTTTCATCCAGCAAAGAAACCTGCACACTCAGTCGAAGCAGACTCTCACCACGAGTAATGGAAGCACTCCAGATTCTCAAATTTTCTTACAGACAGGAGAGATTATGTTTCACTAGCGATTTGATTGCAAAAGAGGATGACTACAAGATTTCGCGGCCTGTGACACGAAGGGCTGCAGAGGAATTGATAGTTACGGGGTGAAGTTCGATGAGCTTGCTGATCTATTACAAAATGTCGACGACGATAACGCAGAATGAAACATAGCCACTTCATATCTACTTCACTTTACAAACAATTCTCATTGGCTGGAGCTTCGAGCCGTATTCGTTACACTTCGGTTCGTTCCACCTCGACCATCGAACCTGGAACGAACTCCCACCTCGTTTTGATTCGGTTCAATTCGCGGCAACACTACAACTTGTGAGTACAATGATATACTTCATTGGGTTTTCTGACAACCGAGCGCTTGTTGTGAACATCACCAGTTTTTGACCCATAATTATGAGCCTTTTCAGCTTCCTAAGTCAAGCTCACGCCGAGGATTCAACCCGGCGACTTTCATCTTCAAGAGTTTTTCTCTCAGTCGCACACCGATCGACATGTGTGCAATTCGTTGACCTACTATGGGCCATTGATATTATCTTGGAGGTTCATTTGGCTAGAAAGACTTTGAACCGCAGCTTCGACATTGTGAGTTTGACCGGAAATGGAGTAGACGCTGAAGCCAGTGTCAGAAGTTCATCTTAACAAATGCCCTTCGAGAATGACCCCGGTCAGCATGAGCTCCGATGGCAGCCGGCTGCTTGTTGGTGTATGCGCACAGCATTGGTAACCGAAGACGATGTGCACTGCCAAAGATCGACATGCACAACAAGGATGGAATCTACAGCTAACAAACATGGACCCACAGAAGATAACAATCATCCATGGCACCCCTAGAAAAGCCGCGCGTGGACGTCCCGTGCTTGATGGCTTCCCTCTCCTTCGCACTGGTGGGTAGCATCCTGAATTGTGTCCATCCTGTATCACTCATCCTTTTGGCAGTAGTTCATCATGTCCGCAGCGACCTCTCACGATAAGACTTCTTCCAAACCACCCCAAACCGATAGAGATACTCTTGGCGGCCATGCCCTACGGGCATGGTGCGTTGCCGCTTTCCCCGACAGCGAACGAGTGGTGAGCGTCTCCGACGACGACACTGTCGTTGTTTGGAAGTTCAGAACAAAAGAACAAGAACACCGCTGGGCTCACAAGGGCGCTACTACTGTCGCAGTCTCTCGCGACGGCAAAAAAGTTGCCAGCGGGGGTCGCGACTGTGCTCTTCAGCTCTGGGATGCAGAATCAGGTCAACGTCTTGCAGGTCCCTGGAAGGTGCATAAACAAAGAGTCTGGTCCGTGTCGTGGTCTCCAAATGGGAACCACATCGCGTCCTGTCCAGCAGACAGCTTTCTCATAATCTGGGATGTTCACTCGGGGGAACCTATCCTCGACCCCCTCCTGACAGAGCAGAAAGCGGTTTACACTGTCGCTTACTCCCCAAATGGGGAGAAAGTTGCTACCGGTGGGCAAGACTTCACGATCAAAATTTGGGATGCTCTCACAATGAAGCTACAAGCAACATTGAGCGGCCATACAATGACAGTCTCTTCGGTTGCTTGGACCAGGGATGGGAGTAAAGTCATCTCCGGATCCGTCGACTGTACTGTTCGAATATGGGATATTATCGAGAAAAAGGAAGTATGCCCTGCGATACAAGCACATTCTCATGCAGTCAATTATATTGCAGTATCAGAACACGTGTTTGCAACTGCATCTGTTGACCACGCCTACCTATGGAATCTCAAGACTCGTCAGTGCCTTCATGGTCCATTTGAGCTTTCAAAATCTGACGAGGCGAACTGTGTTGCGCTCTCAGAGGATGAAGGCACTATTGCTGCGTGTACCGAAAGGGGTAGATTATACACCTGGAACATCGGAAAAATCACCTCGGCAATTATAACGGGGGATGCGGAGGATGTAAGTGCTAGAACATTATTACAATTTATTTTGACACTCATATTCTTGCTAGATCCAGTTCAGCGACATTGGTGATGTCAGGATCTAACTCACGAAACTCTGCGTAGAATTGACTCAGTATAATGTAGATCACTGAACCAGGTTACGATGTGTCTGAAGATTTTTTCGGTGTACGTTCATCTCTTAATCTCACTGAGCAGCACTACTGACGGAACACACTTTCGCAGCCCCACGAGTCACACCATTCACAGCCGCAGAATGGTAACAAGGTGCCAGTGAAACGCGGTTTCAAGCAACAATTCGTTGCCCTATCGCGTGCTGGTATACCACGTGGAATTGTACCACGCAATATTTCTGCCAGCAGGGGGCGACCGGCAGCGGTTCTCAACAAAATTAATGAGACCGAGGATCACCACAACCGAGGATCGGCCACCATTAGAACCAAACAAAGTGCTGCTGGGCAGGGCTCACAGGTTTGCATTTCTCGCTTTCCCTGGTGCCTCCTTCACTCACTTTTTCATATGAAGGGGGTGACCACTACAGAATCTGGGCCTGGTTCACAGCCGTCGTCACCAACAACCTCACGTGAACGTTTCACTTGGGCTAGATTGTGGGCTGCCGTAAGTCTCTATTCACGAATTGTGGTTCCTATTTGAACATATTTTGCGCGCATAGGTTCTGAGACTGTTGAAACGTCGATATTCCAGTCGTCACGGATGATACTCTTACTTTTTGCCCTTAAATTATCACCACCTTTGTGCTTTAATAGTAGCGAGGAGATGCCCGAGTTCATCTGCCGAACATTCATGATCACATTCTAAAGTGTCCAATGTCAGTACTGACAGACACTCTGTGCTGTCCAGTGTACATATACTTGTTGTTACTCGTGTACCATTGCAACATCCCAAGGTTTTCCCCTTGAGTCACTTTCACCATCTAATACGCGATTTGTCATGCAAAAGCCGGCATCATCACTTGCAAAAACAGAAAGTAAGGTTCATATATCGTCGCTATCAAAATCCTATACCAACTATAGTCCAAAATGTGCAAAGATGATTCTCTGTCCCAGAGATAATCCACTCTGAGCCATTTCTTCCAAGGCATCATGCAACGCTCGTGCAGCCCGGGTACAATCTGGGGTCTCGGTAGAAAAGAAAATCCTATAGAACTTGTCAACAATTTCATGCGCCTTAGAGTCCTCCACGTTTCCCATCATTCCAACAACACTCTTGAATCCAGAAAACTGCAAGCCGGCAGCAAACTGGATGGTCTCGTTCTGCATCCATCTGAAACGCGATCCAAGCGATCTCGCAGAGAGGAAGGCAAACTCCTTTGGCTCGGGGCCGGCCAGGAGGATATCGGGAAGTGACAGCAAGCCGTCGCGCATCACAAAGGAGGAATTGAATGGTTTGTAAGCATGTTGTGTAGCATAAGCTACCAGATGAAACCATCCATAGTCGCCGAAGGCTTCGTCAGCATCATCCTTTGTTGCGTCGGGGAACTTTTTGAGGAAGAGAGATGGGGATAAGTTGCGTTTCACTATGTCAGGCTCCATTTCTGCCAACTCAATCACAGGGTATTCGACTTCCTTTTTTTCGTCGTTTTCACGTGGTTGTGCTTGGTATATATTGCAGCGAACTTCGAATATGACTCGGAGCGGTTGGCGGATTCGCATTCGCGAGCACGAACCAGTGACGAGATAGAGGAAGTGTAGGATGAAACATAAAGCTGCGGTAGTTGTGTCCCTTCCGGAGTGTAATCCCCTGCCGCATGCACCGGCAAGGTGGAGAAAAACGAAGTGGGGCACCACCATATTCGAGAGCCATGCCCCGGTGGCATTGACTCTTTAAAATGAACGATCACTGGGTAAACAACATCATCCCACAGGCATTTCAGTACCTCTTCCAGCTTGGCTTCTACAGATTCGGGATCTTCGGATACCGAAGAGGTGCAAGCTTGGAAAGTTGTCGACAACGCTGCGAGAGAGCTGAAGGAGATCTTCAGCTGTACGTGAAGCGGTTTGGGGTGCGCGTTAGACACGATGATGGCGTCGCATGATCGTCTGCTTGCGATGAGCATAATTACAGGCCCGTCTTGCGTTGCTTTCAGCAGATCAGATATTCGAGGATGCAAGGATGGCAGGCCCTCCGCCTCCCGTATTTCATGCACTTTTGCATCAGGTACAGCGGCACTTTTGAGGTTGGAAGCCTCTTGCGAAGTGTCTGGTGCACCGTTCACAAACAAGTGCAGCTGCTCTACTTTAGAGACCTTTTCCCCCCCTTCTTCGGTGGTATGCCCTTCTTCGGTGGTGTGCCCTTCTTCAGTGGCGTGTTCCTCTTTGCTGGTGTGAGACCGCGCAATATATGCCCACAGCAGCTCTCTCCCCCACTCCAATAACTCCACGGCTTTGTTCACGTCTTTTAGACAAAGTGCCGTCGCTGCCGCATCAACTGCAAGAGAACTCGAAAGATGCTCCACCGCCCATGACAAGGTGTGCGTCGCAGATATATGCGA
This sequence comes from Suillus paluster, assembly GCF_016628075.1. Taxonomy (NCBI): domain Eukaryota; kingdom Fungi; phylum Basidiomycota; class Agaricomycetes; order Boletales; family Suillaceae; genus Suillus; species Suillus paluster. The sequence continues at coordinate 48,244 of NW_024537633.1, forward strand.
TTCCAATAATTGGAGAGACGTCTCGTACGCCTCCAGCCTGAACTCGTCCTGCCCCACAACCTTTTCGGTAATCCGAGCACATGCCAGCGCTATCTGCAGGCGGCATAATACACCACTGGCGGCATTGCTGAATGATTTCTTGTACCAATATTTTGCGCTGGAAATGGAATTTGAATTTTTATCTGTCATATGCCTGGCTATGTCGACAAGGCTGAGGTAGCTGGAACCTGTGAAATGAAAGGGATCATCGGTGCCGACAGATCCCATGCGAAGGCGAAGGCGTTCGGTCGCATCCAAATTCTTGTCATCTCCTTTCTCAGTGCCAATTTGAGCGATGGCTACGGTAATTTCAGGGAGTAAAGTTATGGAAGTAGGCGAGAGCGAGGCGAGGGAAACATGGTACAGCTGGATGGCATCATTAAGGCCATGCTGGTTCTTCTTGGTAGTGAAGAGTTCAATGAGCGCTTTTGCTAGCTTATCAACCGACTTCCAGCATTTTTCAGCGTCTGAAAATGCAGGCTGCGTATGTGAAGGTACCAATGAAGATAAGTTGTAGACGTTTGCGCCATCGAGATGTGCGGAGTATATGGAAGTTTGACTAGACGTTTCGCGAGACTCTACATGATAGAAGAAATTATGAGTTTCAATGGCGCGTGTGCAACACTACCAGTATGCCTTACCTACAGGTAGGCGAGCTTCAGCAAATTTGAGTGCTTGGGATGCGACCGGTCGAAGGGATGGGAGCGACAGCCAACATTGTAATATAAATATCCAATCCTCGTCCTGCACGTCTTGTGACTGCGGACGCTCGGGTGTCCCTCCGTCCAGGATGGTACGAACGAGGTTGTTGCAACGTTTCCAAGGCATGTCGCCGGAAAGAACCTATCATAGCTTTCACTGCAATCTGTTTGTTGGACTCTCGACAAGCTCACCTCAAACATGATGCAGCCATAGGAATAAATGTCACTTGAAGGAGATGGCATATATCTCTCCTCAACCCCTAGGGAACTCGTTCCATCTCCATCTCCGTCGATTAACTCGGGCGCTGACCAGCGCAAGGCTCCAGGGTGCTTCTCGTGCACACGGAGGTAGTCAAATTTTTCACCCATCTTGACCATGGATGATAGTCCAAAATCGGCGAGGCATGCTTGACCTTTTTCGTCGATTAACACATTGAACTGTCAAATACACCGTTTCATTTGCTGGCGTAACCGGAGTCCAGGGTTAAACTTACGCTCGTAAGGTCTCCGTGCACCACAGATTCCGAGTGTACTAGAATCGCAGGAAATCAGCTTTACTGCGCTGAATAGTGTCAATCGTGTGGCACTGACAGTAGTGTAGGCCGTCCGCCACGTTATACAGCTAAATCAACTGAATGAGAAGATAGATGCCAAGGAAGCTATAACCTACCAGAAGGGACTTGGCTTGACTTTCGACGTGAGTCTGGAGATAAGAAGTTAGTGTCCCATTAGGCATCCAAGGCGATACCAAGGACACTGGTGAATAATGCGTGGTTGAACCTAAAAGTGGAACGATGCATTTATGGCGCATTCTCTTCCAAACACCTATCTCCCTCCACAGTGCCTTCAAAGACGTTTAGGAACATCAGAACAAAGAACAAGTAAATTCATACGTCAGGATCGTCAATCTCATCAGCTCGCACGCGAAACGCCTTGATCGCCACCTGAAAGTATGTCACAATAGCTCGTGATTCAAGCAAAGTCCTGAAACATACGTCCACTGAAGGCTGTTCTCTAGGATTATAGGTACACTTGTAAATGTCACCAAATCCGCCACGTGCTACCGGATGATCGCGTTCTTGATGCGGCCTGGCAATGAACCTTGTCATATCATCTGGTCGGGAATGTCTGTATCACTTTGAGCTCGAAACCAAGATCAGCACAGAACGACAAACCATCAACAAAAGAGCCCGAAGCATGCAAGGCCTTGTGAAGCTTACATGAGCATGCGTACTGTGATTTAGCTTTTCAGACATACACAAGTTGTACACAAGGTCTTACATTGCGACATATATGTAAATATATGCTTCGGGCAGCATATATTCACATATATGGTTCAGGCTCTTTTGTTGATGACTTAGGTTTGGATATGACTTGATTATCGACAGGAGTAGTCATCAATTGTCGTGGGCTCGTGCTGTGCAGACAGGTTGCACTAGTACAAGGGTAGAGGGCATGGACTGCATGGATCTGGCGCTTTATATCCGGTTTGTGAATAGAGCAGCGTCAATCGAAACCTTATGAAGATGCTGACACGCAGTGCCTTCACGATATGAATGTTCAACGTGAGTATGTAGTCATCAAGCAAGTACTTACTATAGCGTTTAAATTTTAAACAGCTCTGAATCCCCACTTAGCATTACAACGCCTCCCGATATAACGTGTACTTTGCGCCTGTTCAGCCAAGAGTTCTGATAGAAGGAACACTTACAGACAACTGCAGTACTAGCGCTAAGATAAGTTTGCCCAGCCTAGTATAATCTCATACTGAAACCGTAAGCCTGTCAGTTTACATAAATTGAAAGAATTCGGAGACGGACTGAGACTGTGCATTGCCACATGCAACCCACTGAACATTAAGCGTGGTGAACGCGGGGAAGGTGTGTGTTACACGTTACATCCATACAGACCTATGGCGCTCAACAACTACCTACGGGCACTGGCCTGAACCCTTCATTTCTTTCGGTCTGTCTTTGTTTGTTCCTATCACGATTGCGCACGTTTGATGATTATATCCACAGTTCACGTCATTGACTCGCTTTGATGCAGTGGGGCCCAGCAGCGCGGCTTCAACAAAAGAGCCCGAAGCATGCAAGGCCTTGTGAAGCTTACATGAACATGCATGCCGTGATTTAGCTTTTAAGCATACACAAGTTGTACACAAGGTCTTATATTGCGGCGTATATGTGAATATATGCTTCGGGCAGCATATATTCACATATACGGTCCAGGCTCTTTTGTTGATCAGTGACAAGGCAAGTGTTTTTTTGTCTTACGGATTCCATTTTCTCAACGTTTTCTTATCACTAGCTTCTCGGAATCAGCCTACTTTGGCTCTCTGGGTCTTCTGATGGGCCATCGTGCAACCCTCCTGGCCTCTACTGGTACGTAATACATCCTACTCCGAGGTCTTGGTAACCACACCCAAGCGATAGCCATCTTCAGCCTGGTATCCTCCACCGCCCCATATCCTCGGTAGAAAGCCCCGGCCCGTCCGCGATCGACATCAGCCTTATTTATGATCCTGCTCATGCCGGACGGCGAAGACGACCCTGCATGTCCACAATTGTTAACAGACCAAATTACGGAGCGGCTTTCTAACAGTTTCATACCCGGCTAGTAATCGGAATATCTAACACATTGACTTTTCAACCATACCATAAAAGGTTCCGTCTTGTTGACCACGGACCCTGTGCGGAAGGCCAAAACTCAAACGTTGCGCAGGAGCTATGAAGCGACCGTGATGAGCTTCATCGATTGAAGGATGATCATATTACGGAGAGTATTGTTTGGGAAGTCACAACGTCCGATGAACGTGCACATATCTTACGAACAACGCGAAGCCAATACTGGCAAGAACCGGAAATTCATTCGTGCGCACCACCCCATCGTACTGCACATTTCCCTTCCACATCAACTTCTCATCACGTTCACAGTTCTTCCTGAGTCTGAGGAGATTTTGGCCCAACTGTTTTCGCCTAAAGTAGGGCGTCTGAGCAGCCAGGCAAGCAATGCCTTTACCTTCACACTGGAAGTTTCGGACTTAAAATACCTGCCTGCTACTATGACTTTGCCTCATTCCCTTCCACAAACTCCGTCATGTTGACATCCCGCTCCATCATGTTTGCGCTGTTCAGCTTCCTCGTTGGCGTCAATGCGTGTGTGCAGTGCCCATCCGCAGTGCCATTGAATTACAAGTCTATGGTCGCGCTCCTTACCAATACCATCCCAGAACGCATACTTACAACTTGCCTGTGCGTCGCACCCACACATTATCATTGAACAAAGTAACTGATACGCCAGCAGTTACGACCTCAAGAGTCAGGGTAAAACCGGCAACCCAGTGTTATGTCACTATTACACCGTAAGTGCTTTTTGGATATTATGCAGCTCATTATAACATGCTAGCGATGGTATCAGTTGACCGGCAAGCTTTTAAATGGGTATCCGAATTGTCCGGCTACAGCAAATGTGAAGAGTCACTGCTGAACGTGACGTGAAGAGGTGGGGGAGACGAGACACTCGACAGGAGGAACAATGTTCGTGTATTTTTTTTTTGAATTCCTGTTTATTGTCCGTTGAGGCGGAGCCCTATATCAGACAATACCTGCTGTAGGTAATGTGTCCGTGTGTTCATGCTATGTATGGAAAGAGTTACAATGATAATGGTTCAGGCCTCAGGCGCGAGAACAGAAAGGCCAACTGAAGGCGATTGATAAGATAGTACATACTGTGGATCTCTCCTGGCTGATGTTCTGCTCATTCTTCTTCCTCGAAGCCGGGTGTATGCACCATCTGTTACGAGAATTTCCAAATAGTCTTGTGTTGCCCCGGCCAGTTGCATCATCCCAACCCCCTATTAGAATACTCCTCTCGGGTGGTGGCGAGTACTTGCAATGACCCCGGAAATCAGCCTATCAATGTCATGGTAAACGATGCTATTCTTATACTCCTTCACAATACCTTACACCATCACACCGCAGAATTGATGATGGATCCGAGAAACTTGCGACTGGGCTCGGGATGGTGTGTCGTCACCTCCCTCGACAGCTCTCCTTCGCCAGCTAAACGTGAAACTGCGCACTCGATCCAACGCTTCCGTCCTTCCTACACGGGTAGGGAAGGTCACAGTCCAAGGCTCAAACGCAAATGTCCGTCAGATGAACGGACGCTAATACAAAATCGTGTCGTGGCGATCAAGACAGCATTGAGACAGCATTCTGTGCTGGGTAATAGAGCGGTGAGAGGTACACATAAAACAAGGAAGAGACGTGTAATGACGGGAGCAGCCAAGACAATCGCCATACCATGGCATAGTTTTGGTTAAAGTTCGTAGTCACAGTTTGGGCTAAGGCTTGAGAGAAGGGATGACTGAGGTCTGACACGGCAGACTGCTAAGTCACTGCCCTATCTATACATTCACGATCATTAATGAACCGATGAGCCCTTGTGTAGGGATGCGGCTCTTCCATACTGACCTTTGCGCTGCCTATGATTGAATGTAGCCTGGCAATGGTGCTATCCCACTTAACTCAGCCCGAAGCAAACCCATCGAGGCTCATAGAAGGTCTTGTATGTCCTGGCAAGCTCTGCAAGGGATATCCGCTCTAACAATGATTTAAAGCTCGAACTTGGCCCTAGGATTTGACACGGATGGGAGAATATCTTCAGGAGGATTTCGAAGACAAATAGAGCTGGATGGTATCGGCTCTACAAATTCTACTGGGTTAACAACCATAGAACTTCCGTCATTGATGCAATAAACAAGTACAGCGTAACTGTACCATTGCAGTCTTGGAACGGCTTGGGATTCCAGTACGGTTTCCACTGCTCTGGCAATGGGCCGACAAATTTCATCGCCTGATATATGAGCGAGCCATTGTGGCAATTGCCCTGTGAGATCATCTCCTCTGAGAATGCTATCTCATATATCTAAGACGCGATCATTTCACCACCAGAAGGAGGGGGCTCAGTGTTTACCGTGCAGGCCATTGACCAAACATCGCTCGGCAAACCCCACTCATCTTCAACTTGACCGTCGGATAGCTGTAGAACGCCAACTCAGGGGGCTGGATGACAGGTGCCATTTCTGGGTGCCTGAGGGGCTTCGCATCCTGTAACCGAAATGTTGGCATTCGATAGGTTAGTTGATAACTACAATACCCAGGAGAGGGTGACAAACCATTACCGTAACAAAATCCATAATCTCCACGACCAACTGCTTATTCAGTTTCTCTGCGAAGCGTCTAGGAATAAGATGTATGATCGACGACACTGACACGAGATACATCGGAAGAGAATCATTTTGTGCTGAGTGGTCATCATGGTATCACAGGAAGTATGCTTGGCTCCTCCATGAGTTCCATCATTTGATCCCTCCGTGTATTGGTCGATACCAGGTATTTTGAAACCGGTGTTCCCAAAGTGCAAATCTGGATCATCGGTGCGATCAAAAATTGTGGAGGGTATAGAGGCACCACTGCCGTCCGCCTACCGCCGGGCACTACTGTTTCCTGCTGAAGATACGCTAGCCCCAACATTAGGTGATAACAGACACTGCGCCAATGTTGGTCAAGGATGTCTTCGGTGCGAAGGGGGTATAAAGATCTAACTACGTATATCATGAGCACCTAGTGCGTTCCGTTGGGGCCCCATATTTGAAAGTCATCGCGTACTTGTCTGGCTCCTGAGTCCTGGATGATCGTGAAATCTAGTGTTCCGCCACTTTAAGACGGTGGTGTCTCTGTTGTTCCCTGTAAGATCAGCAATGATTATTTTCAGCGCCACCCAACGGCTGTGAGGACATTCAGAGCGTGAATGAATCAACAAAGTCACAGAAATGGAGCTGACCTTGCTACAGCATCTTTGGCGAGCTAGACAGTTGAAGATCCATATCCTAGCTTGTGGAGAATTCAGGTACCTTAGATTCTCCTGTGTAGGAAATGTGTCCCCCAAGTGTACCAGGTGATACCCGCCCAGGCTTATATATTCCACATCTTCATCACCGATGAAAGTACAATTGGGTCCAGGGGGGATCCCTGTCATGTTGAAACGCAACAGAAAAATTCAACCACCCCCCAATTGTCATCATCATTGTAATTCAAATAAAAAGCTGACCACAAGTCCTGTTTGCCTAGGCACCATGCATAATCAAGAGACTATGTAGTAGTTACCGAGCAAAGAGAAAATGAGATCTAAAAAGAGATCCCCCGACGACACAAGCCAGTAGTGCAGTAGCAAGGTCATCATGTCCTCCGAGTTGCAAGCAGAGCTCAAAGATCCAAGGGCGGCAAAAATTTGATAACCAAAGAATGAGGGCGGTGCCCTCATAATAGTGGTTAAACTATTAAGAACAGATACTACACTTGATCTAAGCCAAAAGGCCAGAGTGGTAAGGTTTCAAGTCGTCGAGAGAGCCCTTTTATATAGACAGAACCCGCGCACGGGCCATCGGGTTCGTCCGGTCCTAATAGAATGTCAGCTATGGAAGTTCTATGGCCGTTAACCTAGTAGAACTTGTAGAGCTGATACCATCCAGCTCTATTTGTCTTCGAAATCCTCCTGAAGATATTCTCCCGTCCGTATCAAACACCAGGGCCAAGTTCGAGCTTGAAATCATTGTTAAAGCGGATATCCCTTGCAGAGCTTGCCAGGACATACAAGACCTTCTATGAGCCTCGAAGGATTTGCTTTGGGCTGAGTTAAGTGGGATAGCACCATTGCTAGGCTACATTCATCATAGGCAGCGCAAAGGTCAGTATGGAAGAGCCGCCTCCCTACACAAGGGCTCATTGGTTCATTGATGATCGTGAATGTATAGATAGGGCAGTGACTTAGCAGTCTGCCGTGGTCAGACCTCAGTCATCCCTTCTCTCAAGCCTTGGCCCAAACTGTGACTACGAACTTTAACCAAAACCATGCCATGGTATGGCGATTGTCTTGGCTGCTCCCGTCATTACACGTCTCTTTTTATGAGTACCTCTCACCGCTTTGTGACCATCTGTCACATAGTGTGTATACCACCTATTACCCAGCACAGAATACTGTCTCAATGCTGTCTTGATCGCCACGACACGACTGTGTATTAACGCGGCCTTGTTTAACTTGACTTTAGCCAAATATTGTGAATTGAGGAATCGAGTTCACTTATGTACCCTATACAGTCAGTCTCTCGTTCCTCCTCGGCCTCTCAAACTCGCCGTGTTGATGCGGTTCCTGAACTCCGTCCGTTCATCTGATAGACGTTTGCGTTTGAACCTTGGAATGTGACCTTCCCTACCCGTGTAGGAAGGACGGAAGCGTTGGATCGAGTGCGCAGCTTCACGTTTAGCTGGCGAAGGAGAGCTGTCGAGGGAGGTGACGACACACCATCCCGAGCCCAGTCGCAAGTTTCTCGGATCCATCATCAATTCCGCGGTGTGATGGCGAGGTATATCAGCCAGAAGAGCTCCACAGTATGTACTATCTTATCAATCGCCTTCAGTTGGCATTTCTGTTCTCGCGCCTGGGGCCTGAACCGTTATCATTGTAACTCTTTCCACACATAGCATGAACACACGGACACATTACCTACAGCAGGTATTGTCTAACTAGGGCTCTACCTCAACGGACAATAAACAAGAATTCAAAAAAAAAAACAGTAACATTGTTCCTCCTGTCGGGTGTCTTGTCTCCCCCACCTCTTCACGTCACGTTCAGCAGTGACTCTTCACATTTGCTGTAGCCGGACAATTCGGATACCCATTTAAAAGATTACCGGTCGACTGATGCCATCGCCGGCATGTTATAATGAGCTGCATAATATCCAAAAAGCACTTACGGTGTAATAGTGACATAACACTGGGTCGCCGGTTTTACCCTGACTCTTGAGGTCGTAACTGCTGGCGTATCAGTTACTTTGTTCAATGAGAATGTGTGGGTACGACGCACAGGCAAAGTGTAAGCACGTTGTCTGGGACGGTATTGGTAAGGAGCGCGACCATAGACTTATAATTCAATGGCACTGTGGATGGGCACTGCACACACGCATGGACGCCAACGAGGAAGCTGAACAGCGCAAACATGATGGAGCGGGATGTCAACATGACGGAGTTTGTGGAAGGGAATGAGGCAAAGCCATATAGTAGCAGGCAGGTATTTTAAGTCCGAAACTTCCAGTGTGAACGTAAAGGCGTTGCTTGCCTGGCTGCTCAGACGCCCTACTTTAGGCGAAAACAGTTGGGCCAAAATCCCCGCAGACTCGGGAAGAACTGTGAACGTGATGAGAAGTTGATGTGGAAGGGAAATGTGCAGCACGAATAAATTTCCGGTTCCTGCCAGGCGGTATTGGCTTCGCGTTGTTCGTAAGATATGTGCACGTTCATCGGACGTTGTGACTTCCCAAACAATACTCTCCGTAATATGACCATCCTTCGATCGATGAAGCTCATCACGGTCGCTTCATAGCTCCTGCGCAACGTTTGAGTTTTGGCCTTCCGCACAGGGTTCGTGGTCAACAAGACGGAACCTTTTATGGTATGGTTGAAAAGTCAATGTGTGTTAGATATTCCGATTACTAGCCGGGTATGAAACTGTTAGAAAGCCGCTCCGTAATTTAGTCTGTTAACAATTGTGAAAAATTGTGGTCATGCAGGGCCGTCTTCGCCGTCCGGCATGAGCAGGATCATAAATAAGGCTGATGTCGATCACGGGCAGGCCGAGGCTTTCTACCGAGGATATGGGGCGGTGGAGGATACCAGGCTGAAGATGGCTATCGCTTGGGTGTAGTTACCAAGACCTCGGAGTAGGATGTATTACGTACCAGTAGAGGCCAGGAGGGTTGCATGATGGCCCATCAGAAGACCCAGAGAGCCAAAGTAGGCTGCTTCCGAGAAGCTAGTGATAAGAAAACGTCGAGAATATGGAATCCGTAAGACAAAAAAACACTTGCCTTATTACTGATCAACAAATAGAGCCTGAACCGTATATGTGAATATATGCTGCCCGAAGCATATATTCACATATACGCCGCAATATAAGACCTTGTGTACAACTTGTGTATGCTTAAAAGCTAAATCACGGCATGCATGCTCATGTAAGCTTCACAAGGCCTTGCATGCTTCGGGCTCTTTTGTTGAAGCCGCGCTGCTGGGCCCCACTGCATCTATTTTGCGTCGGGATCTATCATTAAGCTGCATGAAGAAACATGCACATAGCTGACGTTCTATTAGGACCGGACGAACCCGATGGCCCGTGCGCGGGTTCTGTCTATATAAAAGGGCTCTCTCGATGACTTGAATCCTCACCACTCTGGCCTTTTGGCTTAGATCAAGTGTAGTATCTGTTCTTAATAGTTTAACCACTATTATGAGGGCACCGCCCTCATTCTTTGGTTATCAAATTTTTGCCGCCCTTGGATCTTTGAGCTCTGCTTGCAACTCGGAGGACATGATGACCTTGCTACTGCACTACTGGCTTGTGTCGTCGGGGGATCTCTTTTTAGATCTCATTTTCTCTTTGCTCGGTAATCACTACATAGTCTCTTGACTATGCATGGTGCCTGGCAAACAGTACTTGTGGTCGACTTTTATTCCAATTACAATGATGACAACAATTGGGGGTGGTTGAATTTTTCTGTTGCCTTTCAACATGACGGGGATCCCCCCTGGACCCAACTGCACTTCATCGGTGATGAAGATGTGGAATATATAGAAGGTTACAAGCTAGGCGGATATTACCCGGTACACTTGGGGGACACATTTCTTACACAGCAGAACCCAAGGTACTGAATGCTCCACAAGCTAGAATGGATCTTCAACCGTCTGGCTCGCCAAAGATGCTGTAGCAAGGTCAACTCCATTTGTTGATTCATTCACGCTCTGAATGTCCTCACAGCTGCTGGGTGGCGCTGAAAATAATCATCGCCGATCTTACAGGGAACAGAGAATCCGCTGTCTTAAAGTGGCTGAACACTAGATTTCGCGATCATCCAGGAGCCAGACAAGTACACCATGACTTTCAGATATGGGGTCCCAGCGGAACGCACCAGGTGCTCGTGATGGACGTAATTGGATCTTTATACTCCCTTCGTACCGAAGACGTCCTTGACCAACATGGGTGTAGTGTCTGTTATCAGCTAGTGTTGGGGCTAGCGTATCTTCAGTAGTGCCCGGCGGTAGGCGGACGGCAGTGGTGCCTCTATACCTTCCATAATTACTGACCGCACCGATGATCCAGATTTGCACTTTGGGAACGTTGGTTTCAAAATACCCGGTATCGACCAATACACGGAGGGTCAAATGATGGAACTCACGGAGGAGCCAAGCATACTTCCCGTGATACCACGAGACCATTCAGCACAAAATGATTCTCTTCCGATGTATCTTGTGTCGATGTCGTCAATCATACATCTTATTCCTAGACGCTTCGCAGAGAAACTGAATAAGCAGTTGGTCGTGGAGATTATGGATTTTGTTACGGTAATGGTTTGTCACCCTCTCTTGGGTATCGTAGTTCATCAACTAACCTATCGAATGCCAGCATTTCGGTTACAGGATGCGAAAGCCACTCAGGCACCCAGAAATGGCACCTGTCATCCAGCCCCCTGAGTTGACGTTCTACAGCTATCCGACGGTCAAGTCGAAGATGAGTGGGGTTTGCCGAGCGATGTTTGGTCGATGGCCTGTACGGTAAACACTGAGCCCCCTCCTTCTGACGATGAAATGATCGCGTCTTAGATATATGAGACAGCATTCTCAGAGGAGATGATCTCATAAGACAATTGCCACAATGACTCGCTCATATATCAGGCGATGAAATTTGTCGGCCCATTGCCAGAGCAGTGGAAGCCATACTGGAATCCCAAGCCGTTCCAAGATTGCAACGGTACAGTTACGCTGTACTTGTCAATTGCATCAATGACGTGCATGTTTCTTCGGGCAGCTTAATGATAGATCCCGACGCAAAATGGAATCAACTGAGCACGATGATGATGAATTGGACGAGGGTATCATCGAAAAGTGTAGAGCAGTTAACTTACAATTTACATGTGTGTTCATCCTCGCACACCAATCATAGGTCGCTGGATCAAGTTATGATCACGTTATACAAAGGTTTTGGCAAACAACCGCCTCGGTTCCAACTTCAAATGTTGTACACCCACACAGTAGTGCGTTATAAAAATGATGCTAATGCACCGTGTACTGCACTAGAATATGCGAGCACATCCAGGAATTGGCCAGTCTATGCGAGGTCTGCGCAGATCTCACACAGACTGGCCAAATCCTTGACTTTCTGGACGAAGTGGGGTTGACTTCGGAATGATGTGAGGTCCTGTGACAGTGTTGTCACGAAGGGATCCAACGCCGGGAGTCACGGGACCAGCTTACTCTACGATGAACTCCTTCTCTAAATCCACTGTCATTTAGAAATACACATCGACAGAAATCGCATGATTTTCAGGTACATTATGTATGCGGAGAAGTGAGCATAAATTGGTGATGTAATGCTATAACTTGACCGAACAAATAGATAGGATATATGAGGGACCATTGAAGATAACAGAGATACGATCAGCAACCAAGCTTACCGCCACCATGGAGGAAGACCAGACCCAGACGTCCCGGGTCCTCCAGGCCTCACATAACCACCGCTACTCGCACTACTTCTCAAGTCCATTTCTCCATCCATGTTGAGAGATCCGAAATGCTGAGCAGATGACCCTGCATTGGGATTCGCGGGTACATGAAGTCGGTTCCCCAAAGAACCAGAGCCTACGTTCATCCGCGATGTACCGTGAGAAGACTGTATTTCACCTGTCGCCAAAGAGTATGTGTCTAGTATATTAGATGTAGTAGATGATGATGACGACGATGATGAAGAGGAGGATGAGCTTGCGGTTTGAGGAAACACTCCGCTGGATGCGATACTAGACGATGGAGGTGCTCCGAAGGTGCTTTGCGTAGCTGGCATGGGATGATGAAAGCCAGAGGTTTCACTGACGAAACTCGTCCGTCTAAAGCTTCCTTCGTAATCCACGTCCATAGGAGAAGACGGGGGACGTATGCCGTTATCCAGCGTCGAATCAGGCACTCGTCGAGCACTTGTTCGATTGGTCATTGACCCAAACCAAGAAGTCGGGCGGGAAAGTGCTGGGCGACTTGGCACATTCACATTAGGACGAGGTCCGTTGACGTTCTGGACAGGTGGGAACGGGCGGGGAGCCGTACCGCTCTGAGCTGTGCTTGCAGTTGCAGTCGAGCTAGGGGGGTTGACGATAAGGATCTAGGAACGGTGAACCGTGGGATTGGTCAGGACGGGGTGGGTGGATGTGAAGATAGTGGTGATGGTGATGATGGAAATGGGTACCTCCGCCGTTGAACCTTGTCGGCTCGGCAGGGGTAACAGCATTGGGTTGTACACGGGATAATGATTGCTGCTGGGGACCGCTCCCTGATTGGGCGTTGGACCCTCGGCGGGCGCGACCAATCAATTCACTCAAACGCAAGGCAACAACCCCAGAGGCAGAGTCCGAGCTCGATGACCGGCCGTGATTGCCACTTGCTCCCACTTCAGGTTCTCTTGGCCCTGAGCCACTAGTCCCCGCACTTGTAATCGTGCTTGTCGGACTGGGCTTATACGGGCACTTCGGAGAGCCCTTGACTTTCTTGCGACATACAGGGCAAGTATTCGCGGTCCTGAGCCATTGCTGGACGGGCAATCCGTCAGCAAGCGAAAAAGATAGAGGAAGACAAAGCACACCTCCAAACAAGCCTTATGCAACCAATGGGTACATTCGACGAGCTTCGTAACAGGATCGTCACGCCCATACTGAAAAAGGATAATGAGTACAATACGTCGACTGAATGAATCTGACAGACGCACATCATCCAAACAAATCGGACACCTTGTCTCACTGTCCTCCTTCGCCCACGCTTGATAAGTCCCTGTCGGAAGCGAAGCAATGACATCGGACGGCGTAGCCTTTGACCGAACCTCGCCAAGCGTTTCACCCAGCGACAGCAATCCCTCATACGAAGAATCAAACATCTCATCCGGCTATACCCCAGAACACAAAAGATAAGCAAGATCCAGCAAACACAATACATCACGCACCATATAATCGCCCATATTCCTCCTCGCCATCGTCCGAAACATTGATCTGATACGAGTACCCTCCGTTCTGGACGCACCGCGTACAAGGCCAGCCCGCTGCCTCAAAGTACGGATGGGCGTCCGCTCCTCTGGTGGCGCCGCTTCTTGCCGAGGTCGGTCTGTACTGTTTCTATAAGGATTGATATGGGTGCTCGTAGCAGAACTACTGGAGTTAGAATTGGATGACGATCCCGAGTTTGTCGGAGTAGAACCATTAATGAGTGAAGACCGCCAGGGCAGCAAGGTATGACGATTAGGATTCCCAGGCTGATGAGGCGGAGGAACGACACGCCTAGCACCCAAATCAGACCGTTCGTTATTGGTACCATACCGATCCACCATATCACGAATTGCTCTCATCCTATCAAAGTCGCGATCCCGTGCTTGAATAAGCGATTCCCAAGAAGATGAAGATTGGGGGCCAGGGTTGCGCGCGGGGGCATCTCGTCTACTGCTGGTCCAGAACGGATCAAGAGGCGAATTTGGACTGTCTGGTTCATTCAGGCGATGCCTCGTAAGAAGATCATCGCTTGCTTGAACTCTCAATGGAGGGAAACGGTTCCGCGCAGCAGTGAACACGCTATTAGGCGTGTCATGAGAGTCGCTGCCAAAACCAAAGGGAGGTGCTTGAGCAGCAGGCTCTGGCATTATATGCCTCGAGGTAAACCGTGCGCTATAGTATTAATGAAGTTCAGCAAATGCTTTGATGAGGCCATCCATAGCACAGACCTCGTGACTGCTGTGTGTTCCCTTCCACGCCTTGGCTGCACAAATAAGTCAGTGCTAAATACGTACCACATGTGATTTACAAACGGAACGCACCAGGACGCCAAAGTAAGAATCCATGTCATCGCTATCATTATCTTCATCCGAGTTTCCGAATGAAAACGTGGTAGAAGAAGAAAGGGTAGGCTCAGGGACAGGCACGCGAGGATTACTACGCCCCTGGCTGGCCTGTATCGATCTTCGTAAGGAATCGCGGTATATCCCAGGTGGGAACATATCCAAGTCGACGTTGCTAAAAGGATGGGATCTTGCAGACGTATCACTAGTAGACACCTGTGCTCGTTCCGAAGAGATATGCGGCGGAGAGCGGGAGCGCGCAGCACGCAAAGTATGGAGCGGTGGTGTAGGTGAGCGGTACACATACGGCGGCTGCGCGTCTTCCTCCGCTGAACTTCGAAAATCCGCGACCTCGGCAAACACGGGGTCAAAGATGTTGTCGGGTGAGTCTTCAGAAGAGATGTGGTTATGATCTCTTGACGGAGATCTGTTATTCCCGATTCTTGCCTGGGGATGTCTGTGTTCGGACAATATCTCTGCAAATCGGACTCTCTCCCTTTCGTTCAAGCCTCCTCGTGGCAACGGAGGTGGCACAGAACTACTGAATCCGAACGGTCTTGATGGAGGATCGCTGGGTCGACTAGACACAGGAGGACGAGATGCGTTGGACGAAGAGTCGGCTTGAGTGGCTATGAGGCGCCTCAAACGAGCAGCAGCAGTTAAACTTGGATATCCTGGACCGTCTCGAGGCGATACATCAGAGTTGGGACGTGAATTAAACACTTGGGAACGAAGTTGCGCCATGGCATTGGTACGACGATGCTCCGCAGCACTCTCCGATACTAAAGAGTTGCTAGACACCGTCGTGGCGGAAGTATACAAGCGGGAGTGAAGGCGGTAGCGAGGCGGAGGTGGAGGATTGGGCTCAGGTCGGGGAGGCGTCCCGGACAACGAACGAGCTGATCGAGAAAGATGAGTGGACATAATGTCGATGAATGCGCTGCACTTTACCAGTTTCTACGCCACGCTCGAGCAGACCGCGGGCATTGTGAAGACCTTGGATGATATCACGTACACTATCGGGATGGGAGGTGTCATCATCATCGTCTTCGCCGGCAATGTTATAACGGTTACGACCCATCACCCTGCGCCTTCTCTCGTCAAATAGATCAATGGTATCCTCTCCATCGAAATCCGTCAAGAAACGGTCAAATGACAATTCTGGTTCGTTAGAATCTTCAGCTGTCTGCTCTCTGGCAAACGTATCGAAAGCCTCCGAGAGAGGGCGAACTAATGATATTCGTAAACATCAGTAGTGAAGAAGAAATACAAAAGTCATACTTGAGTTGCGCGAGCGTTCGATAGCCGCCCTAGTACGTGTAGTGAACTCTTGTAATGAGCCGGAAGGTGGCGGGTTGTTGTCGTCGAATGTGTTCGAGGTACCCTGGTGCCGTTCCTCGTTAGCAACGTAGAAGCGAGAAATGGAGTCATCAAACGCTGGAAACAAATTGTAGCCATTAGTAGATAAGATCATCACTCATGTTGGACACAGCACCAACCAGAGGATGACGTCGAAGTACTTGCTAACGTTGTCATACTTGAGTTACGCGAGCGTTCGATAGCCGCCCTAGCACGTGCAGTGAGCTCTTGCAATGAGCCGGAAGGTGGTGGGTTGTTATCCTCGAATGTGTTCGAGGTATCTTGGTGCCGTTCCTCGTTAGCAATGTCGAAGCGAGAAATGGAGTCATCAAATGCTGGGAACAAATTGTAGCCATTAGTAAGTATGATCATCACCCATGCAGGACACAGTACCAACCAGAGGATGACGTTGAAGTACTTGCTGACGTAGTACGCGCAGAACTCGTGGATCTCCAGTCGGTATCTGAATGAGCACTACGCCTTGCGGCATATGCCCTAGTACCAGGTACTGGTTCGAAGACGCTGTCAAGGAATCCTGGGCGTGTGACTACATCTGGGGATGGCGCGGCAGGCGAAGAGGGACGAGAGGAAGCGAAGGCAGCCCATGACAAATTGGATGAGCTAGAACCTGACCCTTGATGGACATCTTGCCTGCCGTCGAGTCCACTTAGGGCATCAGTATTGTTTCTTCCAGGTTGCAGGACTGATGGTATGGAAGCGACCGATCCAGTGAAGCCGCTGGTAAACTGGTCAGATTCTCTGGAAAATGTGGCCGTCCTTGCTGATGAAGAAGCTGATGAGGATGTGCGGTATGACGGATGAGGAGGGGTGGCCGATGACGATGTAGAATTGGAAGCATTACTTGATGAGGCAGTATAGCCGGGACGTGATAAGACTGTCAGCGAGTAATATGTAATCAGTGGTGATATGTATGTAAACCGATCAAAGAGATGCCTACCATCTGATGTTTGGAAAGATAACGAGTCACCCTGCCTGGAAACCGCAGCGTATGTACCCGCAGACGCAATGGAAGTTGTTGCATCTGTAGAATATCGACGTCGGCGATCCTCCCCAGATGTCTGTGACTGGCCCGGTGAAGCTCCAAAATGAGTCCAGTCCCAGCTATCAAATGCCTCGGTAGTATGGTTGGATGATTCGAGCGGGGAAAGTACGGGAGA
Source organism: Suillus paluster (assembly GCF_016628075.1). NCBI lineage: Eukaryota > Fungi > Basidiomycota > Agaricomycetes > Boletales > Suillaceae > Suillus > Suillus paluster. The sequence continues at coordinate 65,495 of NW_024537633.1, forward strand.
TGGGGCAGGGAGCCAAGATGGGGTACGTGAATGTGAACGGCGGAGGGCTGCAATATGACTATCGAATTCGTTGAAACGCTCTATGGAGCTGCTAATAGTGTCATGTGTTGTGGTAGATGATGCTACTTCTGGCACAGGTGTGGGACGTGGGATCTCCAAGGCAAAACCAGAGCCATCCGACATGACCTCATCCTGAGGTTCGGTGCCCGGTAGTGCAGGCGATGGTGAGGTCAAGGTGCTCGTAGTAGAAGCAATTGAAGCAAGCTGATAAGTTGGTGATCTCCTGTTCTGATCAAGAGAGAGGTTATGGTCGTTGGTAGTAGAGCTCTCGCTCAGCGAGGTACTCGATCGCGCTGTACTGTATTCGGAGGACCTGGAAGAATCTGCAGAGCTATTGCTAACAGATGAACTGCTGGTACTCCTTGCCCTCTTGTTTCTTTCGTTTCCGCTAGTGTTGCTACTTGAGCCCGCCGGGGCATTATGGGTTGCTGAACCACTGCCGCTGGCTTGGATAGCGCTAGACATTGGGGGACTTGAATCGTAACCAAACTGTTCAAAAGTCCGTTTGAACGAGGTCCCATTTGGAGAGAAAGAGACATGTAGAGGATATTCTGAAGACATGAATGTAGTCCATGTACAAGGTCCACAAGGAAGAACAAAGGAAAGGGGAGGTCCTAGTGACTTCTAATAATTAACTCCCACCCTTAAACGAGCTTGCAGCCGCGTCCTTCCTTTGTTTTTAACTTCTCCGATCATCGTCATCTAGTCTCAGCTCATCGCAGGATTCAATGTACAAATACATTATTACTGTCAACGGAACGACATGAGGAACTACAACGAGGAGCTATTACCTAGAATAGCTCTGTAGTCCGACCAGTAGGGACGCTCCATTCTACATTCCCATTACGCTTGATTCTGGGGCACCTAAACCCGCACAAACCGGATGGCGGGACGTTCGTTCTTGCAGGCGGCAGCCAACCTATGGGTTCCAGCTGGTAGCAGTGCGGTTTTTCATGGTTCCATATGGGATTCCTTACATGTTGTTGCTATTACTGCACAGGAATCGGAGTATTCGCAAGAGAAGTTAGAACACGGTGCGGTGTCAACCGGCAGGCCACTGGCAACACTTCGCGTGCTCATTCATTTGCGTTCCCAGTCAACGGTCCACCAAGAGACAGACTTTGCGCTATGCTTGTTACATCCAACTCGTATCATTGTGTTTGTCGGTGTCAGACAGTAATCACTCATTGCATTATGTATCAGCTTCGTCATGGTGCGTACGTCATAAAGTAATCAATACACAAGTAATTTAACAAACCCAGTGCATAGTACATATGTACACCGTTCATTTTCTTTAAAAGTCCACACTGCTGTTGCATCTCGCCAGGACATGCCAACGTGGCAGGGCGTCACGATTGCAAATGTACACAGCTCTGCTACGCCTTCAGTGGACTGCTCGACGAAGAATATACCATGCTCTGTGAATAGCATGACAACGGTTTCCCCAATCCACAGTCCTCGCTCGCGAGCTGCGCAGACTGGTGGGTCTCGCGGCCCGCAATATCTTGAATTTCTGGTATTCGCTACATCCTCACGTCAGCACAAACGTCCATGTACAACTTGAATTCTGACAACTCACTCTTATGTATCTGGCGACAAAAAAGGTAAGCACGCTGACAAGAACAAGTGCTATTCCCGTAAAGGAAGCTGCCAGGATTATCCCGATCACACATACCCTCAGAGAGGTTTCGTTGATAGTCAACGTGAAAGTATCCGAAACCCTGTTGCTCGCTGTAGGTGCCGTCAGCAAGGTCCCAGTAGGCGCAGCGATCACTGGATACCATACATGAAGTTTACGCGATGATCAATGTTACGCAGACTTACCGCTTGTCACCGATGCCGATGCCGTGGCGGTTGCAGATACTCTTCTCGACTCCTGCATATTTGAGGAAAGATCCATAAAATTACGACTGCTTGCCGTAGTAGAATCCGGGTGAGCCCCCAACGTTCTGAAGGAAAATCCCTCAATCGACAAATGCACAATAGAGGCGGGATTACATACATCGTGGCAGATGATTCGGCGATAGATGACCGTCGTGCTATATTGGACCCGGATCCAGCAGGTGCAGCCAGGATAATAATGACGGTATGAAGTAACAAGAACACCATTAAAAGTTTCATGCAGGGCAGGCTCATTGATCTGGGGACTGATCTTAGGCGCATTCATGGCTTCGCATCCGTCGGCTTTTGAACCTGCATGTGCGACGAACCTAGGACTATGGGTGGCGTGTTTGGGGCGGGAGTTGATAAGCTTTCCACAGTATCACTGGCATGGCATGTCGGTTAACTGTCGTAGTAGCTGTCGCGCTCTGGAGCACTCATACACCCTACTTATACTAGGGGTCCTGGGGTTGTGTGAGAAATTCCACTGAGGTAAATCTGCCACCCTATACTGTCCCCTGCACATATCTGATCAGTTTCTTCCTTGGAAGCATGCTGTACACCAGACCACGGAACTCGAGAGTCAAAAACGCAGATCTACTGGATGTGGCATCTCCCTGATTTGATATTCGATAGAACGTTCCATCACAAGACGTCAGTAAGTATCAGCATTCTAAACTCGACCAGCCGTGGATATCGGCACAATACACTGAACCGCGGACTACTCATAATAAATTAGGTTTGCACTAGTTACACATTACTGCAGTTGAACGTCACCCCAGATTTTGACGCCTTCGCTTATGTTTGACGCCTTCCTAACCACAAGCGAGCGCTGAGCTGGTGACATGGTTTTCCCATTCAAACGTTGTTCAAGACACATGTGAAGGATTCCACATGACCAACCTCTGGTTCCTTATTGTCTAGGCGAACGACATCATCACTCAGTACCGCAATACATCATTGCGGGAGAGTGATGTCGATGAAATGTACACACGTCATGGGGCGCCGGGAGCTAGGCCTCGGTCTATCATTTACATTACCGTTGCGCCACCTGCTACAATTACCATAACCTTACTGAACCTTACCCATGACTGATGCTGCCGCTGAATTCGAATCTCTCTGCTGTTCTACTGTTCTCCCCTTCCGTATCGGGCGGAGTGTTCCGACTAGTTCTAGATCCTTCCTACTCACTATACAGCAACAAGATACAAAAGCTATATAACTTTCAGTAACGAGTCTAGAGATGTGTATACAAATATCTCTATGTACACTACCTGATGTGGATACGATGCAATGTGAGAAGCCCTATATATTGACAAACAGCCAAGCCATGATGGGTTCAGCCCCATCGAGACGCTGTGTAAAATTACAATGCCCATGAGAAGAAGAAAAAAAAAAGACATGCATACTTGCAAGAAAGTAGTAAACCGTTGCGCCAACAAACACACCCCGATCAGAACGGCGACCGCGACGACTCCCACACCTCGGGGAACGCGTACCACATAGCTGGCAGCTGATACAGCTCAACATCCCCTCCTTTCCTCCGACTGACCTCGAAATCCAGCCACGCATCCTGGTAACGATGAGTCCCTGTGCGTTTCCTATACTCAAACCCGACTTTGCCAAGCAATTTGAGCCCCATCGCAAGGGCCTTGGCGCCATCTTTGCGCACTGTACGCCAAGACTCCAATTCATCGACATCATCATACTCTGGGAATTGCATGCAGATGCGCAAGTCTCGGAGGGAAGACAGAGTGGATAGGGGTTCGAGGAACTCTTGCTGCGGCGATCACACATGCCAAGATCAGCCCCAGTTTAGCATAGATCTTTGATCATGTTTGAGGGACACGTACCCAGCCCGATACTGATTTACCATCGTGGTAACCACATCGCTCGATCTCTAGTATCTGAAGGTGAGGGCAGTTGGAGGAGATGGACCAACACACTTCGGGTGTGAGCTTGTCTTCGATGATAACGCGCAAATGCTTGAGCTCACAACCGCTCGCGGCAATGTCCGTGAGCACGCGGTCAACTTCTGCTTGGCCAAGTGCAATGGGCCAGCGTGGAAGCTCTACGATTGCGAGAATGGCTAGCCGCTCCAGAGATGACATGTGATTGAGAACTCCATCAAGATTGCAAGCGTTGGATATGGCGAAGTCGGTCAAAGTGGAGAGCTTTGCAGTGTGTGCCGGATCGGGAGGATCATCGCGCCCAAGGATGTGGAACTCCTGCGCTTTGCTTTGCGCGAAGAGGAGTCGCAGATCCCGCAATGCACCCATGCGTGTAAGGACGCTGAAAAGCTGCACATGCGCTGGAAGTTCGTAGGGCTGTGTTACTGGAGCATGACCGGTGAGCGCAAAGGTTTGTAAACACGGCCAATCTATTCTGGATAGAGCACCGAAAGAGCATATACTACCGGACAGCTCGAGATGCGTGAGGTGTGCCACGTTCATCTTGACAAATGCTAGGGAGGCTTGCGTTTCTTGCATTTGCCTCAAGGTGGGATGCGAGCGATACTTCCTCCTCCAATCCCGAATGAAGTACGAGATGTCAGCGAACTTTGGGTCTGTCGGTCCATCACCGATGCGAAGTATCTGCCCAACAGGCGTGAAGGAAATCTGCTTGAGCACAGCGGGGGAGATAGACGTTATACCTATTTGAAGCGGCGTGTCGACGAAGGTGATGATGCTGAGGGATCGCGAGAGACCCAGGGATTGAGAGAGGGATCGAGGTATGATGAAGGGGCACCTTAATGACACCTTCGACAGCTTGGGCATGTCTGCGATCGCCGAATTTAATTTGCCCAGGTCGTGAGGGATATAATTACCATCTATGTCCAGCGTTCCCCACTTGAGGCGGGTGGGTTCCGTCCATTCGTCAGGCCATTCCAACTGAAAATGCCTTGGCGTCGAAAATCACGGTGAATTTTGATGCTATGAGAGGGGGGAAAACGACGATGACGAGCTTACCTGATGTAGGGCCAGAGGCCCTCAGGGAAGAAATGAAGGCCGGATTCCTTGTCACCCTTGGATTTATGAGGCCACCGCACCTCAGAAAAGAGGAAGGGGAGGCACGACTCGCGGAAAGATCGAGTTGTGCTGGCAAGGTTGAGCAGCGCAGATGGTGCACTTTCGTTACTGGACAACAGATCGTTGATAAGGATATGCGTTATGTCCGCGTTCAGGATCGACATGACGGGACGAGAGGAGTGTATCGTATACACGGTGTAAAAATTTGGGGAAGGTATTGGAACTGATCGTGTTGGGTGCGCAAGGCGATTAGAAGCCTTGTGACCTGAAGTAAAAATTTCTGGGTGCAGTGAGGCAAGAAGACAGGTGGTCAGTACCGTTCATTCTGAAGCCTTGTATGGGTGCTGTAACGTACAGACGAGGAACGGTAACCGTGAACTTGACACACAAGTTTGGTTATGATTACGCCTTTGAAGGCAGCTCTTGCTATGTTGGTGGTTGATCTTGAAGCCCTAGTTGTGCCATCTTGCCTGTAAATATGGCGCAAGTTAGTCTGAGAAACGCCCAAAGGACTGTCAGATCTATCGTGCCGAATTCGCAGGCTCTAGACCTAACCGAGACTTCCAGGTCTAGATCAACCAATTTCGGCCCAAACCTTTTTCATCGGACCAAATACAAATGGTGCTGCCCTTACGAGTGACTTACGCAAAAATGAATCAACATGAGTGATCACGGCAACTCCCCTTTCCTGGACGCCACGTCTAATTTGATCTAGTGGGCGAACCCAGGCGAACCCCCACATCCACGCCGAATCAGAATAAGAAGCGTAAGCTTGAAGTCCTCGCTTCATGTACAAATTAACTGCCAGGTTATGGTTTGCTATAATCAGCTTACAACACTCGTGCCTTCAGACCGTCATAATTTCCAAATACTCCATCGGAAGCCAAATTATCAATTGGACGCATACTTCTCAGTCCATTCCCTGCTGACTCTTTGTGCGTCCTTCTCATCCTCCTTGTAGTGCTTGGCGACATCGGTAGCCAGTGGGTCGTCAGGATTGGGCGCACTCAGTAAAGCTTGTATAGATAACAAGACTGTCCGGATTTGCAATGCGGGGGACCATTTGTCTTCAAGGCGGTGATGTTCAAATCGGCAAGGACCAGCACGAGGTACCTGACGCACCTTTCAGAATATCTAAACAGATTCTACCCAGTTTGTCTGCGGGAGTGAAACATATTTAGATTCCGCAGGCACAAGGGCAGCCTATGAGCTCACCGATGTTTGGGTGGTATATCTTTGTGAGAAATCGCACCTTTGGGGGACTCATGGGATATTCCTCCGGTAGGAATAGTTCAAGGTGAAACACGCCCTCTAACCGGACGCTTTCAGCATTCAGATAATGCATCATCTATAATCTCGACGGCTTACGTTGGAAAGGACTGCCATCAGGCCCTTGAATCGTTACATCAAAGTAACGCAGGTTGTCCTCATGCGGCGCAGCAGTGATTCCAGGCGCGGGGTCTGCGACGAGGCGCTCAGTTTCCTATGCGAAGGAATGGAGAATAGATGAAAGAAACATAGTCAGGGATGCGGCTGACTACTGAGAAGATGCTGTAAAAATGGCTGAACACACCTTGATGATCCGCTAGATAAGTACAAAGGTATATCAAAACATGTTAGTCGGAGAATTATATTGAACGCCTACCTTGGGAAGAGCCATATCTAGGGCTCAAGGGCGAGTTGTACGCGGTGGTAAGACACTGAATGAGATGGAAATGAGATTGCCTGCAGCGGAGCCACCTTGGAATCCGTTTACGGTGTCTTATTCTCACGCCTGACAGTCACTAGTCGTTGAGTGGCGTGGCTTCAAGGCAACACACAACGGCGAGCTCATAATGTCCAATGATGTTCAGATGAATGTACATGTGCGGATACTACCACGAGCTTGTACTGACGGTGCTCTAGGACACAGGCGCTGAAAAGCAGGATGATTGGGTCAAGATCACCAGTTCAGACGGCTACTCCTTTCTCGTGAAGCGAAGTGTTGCTGTAACTAGCGGCACCCTTAAAAACATGCTTAGCGAGGACAGTGAGCTCCCATTCATTTTGGAAGTTTTGCTCTGGTATCTGAATTATTACGCACTGCAGGCAGTTTCAAGGAGGCAATTGCCAACACATGTCCAATTAGTGAACGGTGAGTGCCGACCCGGCTAGGAAGCCCGTTCTGTGTCTTCTGATCGCTAAAATAGCGCCGCTGTGGTGGAGAAGGTCTGTGAATACATGTCCTTTAGGGCCTACTACGAGGGGCCTGGATCCAAGGAGGGCGTTGATGTAAATGAGTTCACCGAACGCATACCGCCTGAGGTGGCCCTGGAGCTGTGTGTCACATTGTTATCTGTTCCATTATGACCTGAATTAACGTGAGTCGATTAGGCTCCTCGCGGCTGATTATTTAGAAGGTTTGCTTGATTCTTTTATATGAGTTTTGCTGACAATACCATCCAGTATAAAACCTTTATCTCAAGTATAGTCGCACGACATCCTGTAGGGTACTAATGTTGCAATTGGGGTTGAATCGTCTGTACTGCATATCGTGCTTCAGTGATGTACCAATGTGGGCAAAATACAGCAATCCAAACAGGTATCAAAGGTATCCTCCTCAGGCACGGCAGTCTAGATCATCCTATCATCCATAGATCGTCACGCAGTCTCAAATCTCTTCAGAGGCATTGGTTTCCCTGTTGGTTTTCTCCCGATTGCGACACGCTCAGCAATTCGTTCCACCGTTCCGGGCTGACCGTCATCATCGGGCTCCTCTAATGCTCGGCGGATCAATTCCTCCATGCTTACCCCGTCAATGTCGCCGCTGCCACGGCGTCGCATACTCGGTGCTGGTATCACAGGGAAGTCATTCACCGAATCCATTGGTTGGAATATCGGCAGACGCTCATTCATCAGATCTGAGCGGCGACTATACGAGTGTAGCAAATGAGAAAACGTCCGCAATGCAAGAATTGAAAATGATGCTTACGCGTCGGCGAAGCTGCGAATATAGTGCCTCATCTGTGTGCCTTGCGCTGTGAGCATATCTGACGCGACGTGGTCTAGACCAGTGATAGACTCCTCGCCCGTAACAGTAGCCAATTCTGACGCGTTCTCGGCCTCCTCACTGCAGCCAGCCAGTAAAGTAAGTATCAAGCACTAAATCAAATTGCAGAAATCACGGACCGAAGAAGTTGGAAGACCCGTTGCATCTTTCCAACCGCAAGAATCTTATTCTTGATTGCCTGCCTACGTGCTGCAATTTCGGAAGGCGGCAGGGCAAGGTCCGTGACGGCCCTGCTGGCTCCATCTCCATCTTCCATAGAGACCTCCGTGTCTTCTAGCTCTTCTGGGCTGCACGTTGCCAAGATTGCGAGCAACATCTCCGTGACTGTGAATTCTACCGTCAAAACGAACCCAGGCCTGTGAATTTGTTCTGGCTTACTCTTAGCACCGACGAAAGGTAGGCTCCACGTAAATCCATCCATGAAGTTGGGAAGCCAGTATGGATGAGAACTCGAGTTGTACTGACGAATAGTGATGTTCTTGTTTGCGTACTTGATCACTGCTCCGCGGTTGTGATAGACATCGAGGTAGTTCGGTGCTGAAAATACTGTAATGACGGAGGGAAACTTCTTCGTGGGTGTCTTTCTATACATCATATATCTGAAATTGATATTTGAGCAAAGAACAGTATGGAACGAGGTGATGAGAGCTCCTCACCCTGCATCCTGAGCTTCGTGCCCGCGCACAATCCCCAGCAAGTTATTGCGCTCCAAGAATTTACACGCCGCCTCATATCTTGAGTTAATTCAGACTAGGAGAAGAGCTAGCACATGACAGCACTTACGTGAAAAAGTATGAACACCCTCGAACCCCATTATGCTCGAACGTGGTTCCAGGAGGCAGGGGCGGGCCATGCTGTGAATGCTCATGTTCATATCCAAAGTTAACCACAGGATCTGACCATAGAAGGTCGCACAATAAGCCACTAGATCCAGGCTCCTGGAAGCGGTCAAGCTATGCCTTTGGTGAGTCTGGAACGCAGTCGATTAAATCGCGGAATTAAACAGACCCTGCGCAGATCCTCCAAAGTCACCAACTCCGGCGAAAGGCCCCCGTGGACACAGAAGAAGCGATTATCTACAAGCGCTGCCACAGGAAGAGCGCAGAATGAAGCAATACAGGCATCATACACTGCTGGCGAGTATTTATGGAGACCTATGATCACAACGTGAGCAGCATATGGCACGGTTGACCGCGGCAGAACTCACACTCTCGTTTGAAAGTGAAGTATTCCGTTAGATGTCGGCATTCGTGATTTCCTCGTAGTAGTGTGATGTGCTTTGGATATTGGAGCTTGAGCGCATATAGATAAATCAGACACTAAGCGAGGATCAGAACGCAGACTTTTGCAATGAATCTAATCACTCACTTCGATCCCAAAATTTCCGCGATCAACATAATCCCCGAGGAATAGATAGGCATTATCAGAAAAAGTTCCACCGATCTCCAGCAATTTCATCAAATCGTACTGTCCCAACCCCAAAACCTTAGCGTATGTACGTAGAATAGGAAAATGGATGACGCACGTATTGCCCATGAATATCGCCGCATACTTGAATCGTTCAGCTCACACGCCCACTTTGATCCAGGGCGCACTCACTTGTTACAGGGCTCTCTACGTTTACAAGGTTAGGTTCGCGAGACAATAGCGAGGTCGCCTGTTGGAGAATATACAAAGCCTGGGCCTCAGTTAGACGACCCTCATGGAAAAAATGCTGCTTCAAGAAATCCGCATTGGGCAGCAGTTCTCCATATGCATCGCGCACGAAGAGCTGCTCGTCCGTGGGTTTGAATGCAGCAGGTTGTGGTACCTGTGAAGAATGAGAGGGTCAATTTTTATGTGTCCTGTTCGTGGTTCGACTCAGATACTGACATTGGGCACGGGGCGATCTTTGTAACTTACTCCGGGCGCGTTGGTCCATTGCGGAGCTCCCCCAGGAATGACTGGTTCCCGCTCAGCGATTTGGTATAGGGCAGACTGGAAGTATTCTTGGTTGCTGCCGGCCATAAGTTGGAGAGGGATGGGGTGGTGAAAACTGAAGTCAGTAGTGCTTGTACGCGCGGTCAAACAGGGTCAACAACATGAATAAGAGATCTAATTATGGAGAGACGCCCAAGCTGTCAGCTATGAGCGTCAAAATACTCGCCAATGCTCGCGCGTTCATGAGCTGGTCGTCTGGGCAAATGATGCAGTTGATAAGATATCAGTAAACGGCCAATAAACTGCACCCCGGCAGGCATGGAACTCGCAGAAGTTGTAACCGCTGATATTACATAGTTTTACTAGTTCATGAAGCGTACTACAAGCCCGAAGAGCGTCGCCGGGATACAAAGACTCAAACCCTACCAATATCATTTAGTTGATGGGTATCCCAGCATATTCGTCGTAATCGAGAGCAAGGTTCAAATTCTGCCAAGAAATCAGACCACTGACAGCTCCCCATTACTATTGGTGGACGTACCTGTAAGCACTGGGTTGCGGCGCCCTTGAGAAGATTATCCAAGCCACCCTAATCGGAGTCAACGGCATGTCCTAGCACACAGGAAAGGCGTATACATACCACCACAACTGCTCGATCGCCTTCGCTGTGGACTTGGAAACCTCCTACAGTCCAGCCGTGCTTATTCTCGATGTCCGACAATCCCGGAACGCTCGCTTTGACATGTATCAGCTTCTCTTCGCCATACTTCTCTTCGTACAGGGCCTTGATATCTCGTGCAGTAACCTTCTCACTAAGAGGCATAGACACCGTCGAGATGATACCGCGGAACCAGGGCGCAACAGATGGTATGAAGGCGACTTTCATGGGGTTGGTGGGATCTGCGAGCAGACTGGTTAGGTGACGGCCTGCTTCGCGCTCGTGGATGTGGTCTGTGAGTGAGTACGGACGGAAACCACCAGCGAGGCTTTCTGGTGTGACCTTGGGAACCGTCGTCGGTCTGCCCTCTGAGTCGCTCGTGCCTGCGACAGTCCCAGCACCACTATAGCCCGAGACACCAAACACCGTTGGCCCACACCCATGCTTTGCATACTTGAGCAATGGCGCGATAAGTAATTGCGTGGAGGTCGCGTAGCATCCAGGATTGGATATTCTCTTCGACCTTCGGATGCCATCACGCCCGTAGAGCTCTGAGAGAAAAAGGAAAAAGAACGGAAACAAAAATACATGTAAATTTGGCAGATCAATAGGGTATTTACACAGACGCCTCACCAGGCAACCCATACTTCCACCCAGATTCGAAACGGTAGTCCGCGCTCAGGTCGACAATGACACTTGACTCTCCGGAGCTGCGCTCCTTTGCTCCACGATCAATCGCATCAACAAACGGCTTGCAGACGCCATTGGGGAGCGCCATGACCCACGCATCAACCTCCCCGTCCTTTTCCATTCGCTCAACATCCTCGACAGACAAGTTGGTATGCGTGACTGCGGACTTTGTGTATCCCTGTAGAGGGTATCCTGCCAACTGTCGAGACGAGACATACGTGAGATCGATGTAGGGATGACCGGAAAGGAGGTTTGTCAAGGCCTGTCCTGTATACCCACGCGCTCCGATCAAGGCGAGACGCTTAGGCTCAGTTGAGGTGGGCTGCAATGTAGCAGCAGTGGCATATCCCCGAGAGCCGGAAGGAACTGAACGACGAGCGAGGGTGGAATAAGACCTAGTGGTGCCAGCACCCGCATGGTGAGGGGGAGCAGACGGTCCAACAGGCAAGTATGCCCTTTCAAGCCTGCCCTTAGCCTCGAAATCCTTGACAATCTTCTGAACCTCAGCAACATCCTGTACACCATACCAGAACAGGCTCTTGCCGGCACGGGTGAAACTTCCATCAGCACGCTCAAAGTGCCAGGAGCGGTTGTCATCGTCAACCTTCGCAGTCCAGAAGAGCCTGCGATGGTCTTTTTTGATAGCGTTGAAAACGTTATCAACGACATTGTTGAGGACTCCGCTGCGAGAGGCGAGGAGTTTCGTCATGATTGGCACTTCGCCTTCAGGGCGGGTGACAATGGCGACCGCGTCGAGGGGCTCATCGCCGTAAATGGTGTAAGGTGCCTTGTGGAGATCGCTGAGGACGCTAGTGACACTTGAGACGCCACTGATCACCTCGGGATCACGGTCGTGAATGACTTGGCGGAGGCGATCAGCGCCAACGCTTTCGATGTTGTTGTGTTTAAAGAGCCTGTAGCCGCGGCGGATTAAGGTGCCAGCACCGCTGTCGGTGAACAGTTCCCTCTGCAAATTGTCGGCAGAGATGACGGCAACAGAGGAAGAACGCGGCAGGTGGTCAAGAAGCTCCTTGAATTCGCGCAACTTGAGCTTGGTGCCGTACTTGACCCATGGCTCTTTCATGAGTTGATCATACTCCTACAAAATAGAGCATTTAGTTTAAGGGCGATACTTTAATGCCAATTAAGATGTACCTCGTCCAGATTGATGACGTCCAACTTTGCGCCAGTGATGCCGTGGAACATGCCACCCTTTTCATTCAGGAAGACGATCTTCATCGGCTCGAGCTCCTTTGCGAGTTCTCCAGCGGCAATGTCAGCATTGACATTGAGGATCTGGCCGTCAGGGGTCTCGGCCAAGCTGGTCAGAATGGGCAATGCGCCGGCCCTGATGGACGCCTCGATAGGACGTTTATCGACGCGAGTGATATTTCCGACAAGTTTGTACTTGTCTTTGTCGAGGTAATCAGCAGTGAACACGCCAGATGTGATGGGGCGGGCACGGGTGCCTAGCTTCTCGAGTGCACCGACAAGCTTTAGATTTTGTTCCAAGAACACTCGACGGGCTATCTGCAGGGTTTTCGCGTCTAAAAAAAGATAAGCCATCAAGACCCAAGAATAGCGGGTCGAACGTCGCACCTGTAACACGAATTCCATCAATATAATCCGGAATGACGCCCTCGGACTCGATGATGCCATTCAGTTGTGGTCCTGCACCATGAAGTACCACAGGGTAGAGGCCAACACGATACAAGAAGCTCAAGCTGAGGGCCAGTTCGTCTATTTGATCCAAAACAGCTCCTCCGACTTTGATCACCGCGAACTTGGCAGGTTGCGACGGGTGTGAGGACGAGGAAAATATGCGGAGGTGTCGCTCGACCTCTCGTTTCGTTCCAATGGAGTACAAAAGTCTAGTTATCGTATCCTGTGCATGGAGTACATTCAAGAGATGATAATGCAGGTTCAAATTTTCGACGTACTCGATCAGTCTGGGCTACCGACTGGAGGGACCTAACAGACACATTTTCGCGACGTCTAACTGCGGTAAGGGCAGCTTGGCGCTGGCCAGCAACCCGAACAACCTGTCTGGCGGTGAGGGCTGAAGCACGAGAGGCAGCCAACATGGCTTGGTAGTAAATTTGCTGAGCAAGAAAAAGTAGTATGCAAAGAAAGTAGTTCGATGGAACCGGATAACTAGTCGCTCCTAGCTGCTCGACGTTCAAAGTCCGAAGAAGATATGAGGTCGTTGTATTAGGTCCGGGGGTCCAAATTCAAAACTTTTTGGATGAAAATTTGGTCACTTGACGGCTTGCCTTATGAGCGCGGGAGCAGCTGTGGTTTTGCTGTTGGTTGCTGTGTATAGAAACATTTCTTCTCCTTGATCACGATCAGCTTGGAGTAATGGGCTCCCGGATCCCGGCCTCCACTACATCTTTGCTGACCTTCCTGTATTTCTAGCATTCCATCATGAGACCAATAGTCTGACTGACTTTCCTGTGTTTATCTTGACAGTAACAAGGAAACGCAGATCATCACCGACCTAACCCCAACTTGAAGCTAAGTGATCATCACCGTACGTTAACATGTCCCTAAAGTTCCGTAGGCTGGCATACATTGAACGCTGTGCAACCCCAGTACGTTTAAGTGCTAATTGCGTGTATCATCTCACTCGCAGACTTCGGCATGCGATGGATGCGTCACAGTAATACTCTGCGCTGGTGGCAGCTTTGTGGTGACATCGATGGCTTAAACCTGACTGTCATGATACATGCGGCCACGTTCTCAAAGAGAGGAGCATGTTCTGACCATCATACCCCCTGTCTTATTAATCACTCCGTTTGTTCGTATGCTAAGCCTCAATGGTACAGCATGTTGGACCTATACGACTCCCTACAACAAACTTCCTTTTGCCCATGGTTATACAGGGCAGAGTGTGCATATCCACAGCTGACGCATACACAAAGCGAACGCAAGACGGCGAAATGCCTCGCCTCCTCCATCGTTTTGTGTATGCATTAGTGATCGTGCCTGAAAATTCCTCTCAAGAGGTGCGGAAATCTGCACGGCAGGTGTGTGCTTTGAAGTTACCTACAAATGGAGGTGATCACTGAAACATAATTTTGTTATAGGACTGGAATATGTCATGCGATGGTACATAACCTACTGCTGAATCCGTACCCAATTCGCTCGGGTCCCGGCTTAGGGTATGTTTCGAGTTCGTGCTCAGAGGACGTCATCCGAGTGCTAGACATTACTGAATACATTATCCCTAAATATAGTATAGTCAACAGTTGGGCTAGATCATTCCGACATGTAGGCGTATGTAGCAATATTGATTGTTTTTCCGTCTCTCAATTCATTTGCCGATTCGAATGTAGTGCAAAGATACCACATGTCCGGACGGCCTGAGTTAAGTTGAGAACGTGGCAAGTACTGCCCCTGATCAGACCAGCCCAGTGCCGAATGCCCTCAAGGACACAAGGTGCGCATAGGGGCCCTCGCGTAGTCTTATAGACCCTATACCCAAGTCATTTATGCAACAACAGATACACGCCAAACTCCTAACTGACTACGCATAGCGCTATGATCAAATACGACATTTCTAGTTTGTGCATGACCGTGGGTCTAAATTATTCCGCTCGCGAGGTGATTGTGAATCTGTCCAATCATGCGCTGCACGACTTGCCCAACGATCAAGCTATCTCCAGACTAGAGTCATCTGACCATTGAGGTCGACGGATGCATTTGACACTACCAACTCTTTGGTAGCATCCTCATACGTCCACCCTTTAAACGGCGATCCTTGGAACGTGACCCGCGTCGGCTTCTGCACCCCAAGTACAGTAATCGTCTCCAACTGTTGTTGGATCGCATATTCACCCTTGCTCTCAATCTCCAGCGTGCCTTCAGCAACCTGAAACGTGAGGCTCCGACTCGGCCCAGGCGGGAAACTGATCCCATCGTCCACATACGCATTACCGAATGCGGTGCCTGCTGCGTTAAGTGATACGAGCAGCGCATAGGGGCCTTCGCGAGTCTCGTAGATCGTGTACCCGGGCTCTTGATGCAATAGCAGAGCAGAGTTGTCGCGGATGTGAACATTGATGTGGCTGATATCAGCGTCTAGTGTCGTGTTTCCTCCAGACGTAGCGTCGACGACGGCATGAGTGTACCAGTCGCGCCAGATTACGCTACCGCGGCCGGGGAAGATACCTGTCGGATATACGTCAGTGGCAATGATTGTTGATCAGGATTGGTCTATTACCCTCAACGGTCGTAGCTCCTGGAATCAGTACTGGAGTCACGAGGATGTCGCTTCCAACGAGCCATTGCTTGTCCACGGTAAAGAGCTCAGGCTCGTCAGGGAACTCGTAAAACAACGCTCTGATAGGCGGAAGACCAGCCATCGATGCGTTAGCAAAGAGTGTATACTTGTGTACGTCTGATATCAGCGACGGGATCACATAATAGCGCACATACTCACCCAGTACGGCAGTAGAGGCATACCTCGCAGCGATGGCGATGCGGGATGCATTTGCTACACTTGGCCAGCGATAAGGCTCTTGAGGGAGAGCACCGTTAGTATTATGATTCCGATAGAAAGGCATGAATGCTGAGAGCTGCATCCAACGGTTGCACAATTCCTCGTCGGTGTTGTCGCCTGCATGGATTGTTAACCAGACACTGATCTACATTTCGCGGGATACGTACCGAATCCACACGTGTCAGCGCCAACCATCGGAATTTGGTAGATCTGGAACTGTAGTACTCCCTGAATGTTGAGGTACATGTATTGCCACTTGCTGTAGTTGTCACCGAGCTATCAGAGACGTCAACGTCCAACCATATTCCGCCCGATGGATTCAAAATACCCAATGACCAGTCCATTTTCCAGCAGAGGGGAAGGTTGATCTGCTAATCAGGAACGGACGCTTTCCGGGCAGGATTGATTGAATAGCAAGGTGCGTTGCTTTTTCCTCCATCAGTCCAAACAAATTATGTACGTCGAGGTCCACATATCCGCCATAGTGCGTCGCGTTTGATGCCAGGGAGTATAGGTTGAAGGATACGCCCACTGCGTTCCAGAGAATTCTGAGTCAGAACGAGCCCGTGGTATGCAATGAATGAGTGTCACCGTTATGGATAGCATATGGCGGGTTGTTGAGATCGACGCCTACCTCGCTACCTGCACCGACACCTCGCTTTTCTATCACCGTCATAGTGGTCGAGTTAGCCGGACATGAATATGTAGAGATTCCGTTGACAGTCATATTCCCACTAGGTCCCCAGAGCGTTTCATTGTAACTTCATCAAATCGTTAGTAACGTTCAGCACCTCAGAAAACTCCCAACTGCCATACCATTCAGGATATCCGACAACGACCGAGCTGAGATCGCTCAGGGCACCAACGGAAGAGAAGTTCGCGCCAGTTCCGCTTCTCACTGATCAGCTTCAAGCTACACGCGAACAAAAGTTTGCCTTACCAGGAATAGCTACAGAATGTGCTTAGTTCGTTCATGTCGAGCCAGATACCAGAAAATTGGACACCCATCTCTGTCCAATTTTTGAGACCGTCAGTCCATACAGAAATCGTATTTTCGCTGAACCAGTCCGGGAAAACCTAAGAAAGCATGCAAAACAATTAGTTGGAGAAGGGTGTCGTAATTCGGGAATGACTAACGGTATACCCAGGCCAGACTTCAGAGATGTATAGAGACCCGTCTGGATTCTTAATCCACACATCTCTGTAATGTATTCATCGCTTAAGTCCTCTATGAGGACACGAGGACTTACTCTTCAACTCCCCGTGTAAAAGGATCATACTAAATCAGCATGTGATAAGTATTCAACCTCGGCATGTCGAGAGACTTATACTCACGATGTCAGTTGAGTTCACTGTGACAGCGATGGCGGCATCGACAATAGGGATATCTGACGAGCCGTTGGAACCAATGTGACAGCGAGAGGGTACAGTTAAACTCACAATGTTGATGATTGGCGGCCTTTTACTCGAGTCAGCACAGGTTACACAATATCGGGACAAACACTCACCAACTCTTGTATGAACTCACGAAGTTCATCCCCAGGGAAACTCACTGGGTCAGTAGTGAAGTCACGGTAAGCGTGGTATAAGTCAATATCGTTCCATTGAACTACCACGCCGAGTCAGAATCATGAGCAACGAGTCCATAGATGTGCCAGACCTTCCAGGGGGATACCTGCCGCACGCATCTGCGCAACATTTTCTCTGACATCGCTGATGTTGTGGTACCCCCATCTGTGTATAACTTAGTCGATTCTGCCTCTATCACATTACAGAGAACATCACCTGCAAAGGTGGAAGCCGAAGCCCCACGCTGGCTGCCACATAGGGTACCCTATGACTGAACCATACTGAGCAATGACTTCTGCATCAGTGGGACCGGAGAAGAAGTAAAAGTCTAGGATACCCCCAATCATACGGTACTCGATTAATGATACCTTAGAGTTGGGAGGCGTCTGCAGGAAGATATCTGATCCTGCGGCACTGAGGAATGGCTTGATCGGACGGATTTGGAATGAATTGGAGTTGAATACCTAAGTAAAAGGACGCCAGAGGAAGAGGCCTTTCCGGTAGTCGCATTATACCTATGTTCGATGTAGATTGGATGGGAGCCATACCTAAAGACGAAGAGCTCGCATCTCGTCACGTAAAAATGATTTTCAGCCATGTCACTTACAAATTTTGATCAATGGGATCTGGAACTCCGAGGCTCCAAAGCGTCTGAATGGTGCCGACACCACCGTCTGTTCCAATGTCACGTCTAAATCCACTGCTGGCAATGACTTCACCCAATCCGTAGATATTAGTACCATACGGCAGAGCCGAAGCAACCTGGACATCATAAGCGAGATTCACAGGGTCAGAGGGGATGATAGATACTGACCTGGAGGTACTGATCCTCGAATACAAGAGAGAAGCCATCAAATGCTGTGCTTGGGTCAGACGTATTGAAAGGTGGAATAGGAGTAGGTGGGAGCGACGAAGTTCTCGTGTCAAACAATGGCATTGCGTCCGGGTCAGAGCGTCTCGTGATCCAAAATGCGAAAGGCGTTGCATCATAGTTGAACACCAGATCGGAAGTGCTTGTGTAGGATGTCGTTGGCACAGCAGGTCGTTCAATCACCGACTCGGGAATTGTGAACTGTTGGTTGGCAGTGTCATAAATTTTGACGTGCAAACTAAAACCAGCCATTAGCATTGCACCCACAAGACGCAAGAAACGATGTACATGGATGACGACTGATAAATGACTTCAATGGTGAGGTCTGAAATATCTAGTCCAAATGCATTGCATGCTGGTCCAGCGAGTGTGAGCTGAGCAGTAAGACCAATGTCAGAATCTTGAAGCGACCCTAGAGTGTACCCTAAACACCACCATCATCAATATCCTCGACTCCCAAGACATTGTACTACAGTCCAACCTGGGCAGTCCGTGACATTCATCGCATAAGGCGTTGTAGTGCCATCAAAAATATGCTTGTTTTCCAGAGATGAGAACCCTCCCGAAACTGCAGGCGCCAGGGTGTACAGGACACCTAAGAGCAAGGAGAACATGACGATCGTCCTGAGAGAAGAAATCCGTCGTGGATGGGGAAGATGTGATGGATTTGTATTTATACTCATACACGAGTTCTTCCTTCTTACGTGTAGCCGTTGGAACGGGACTTCGGACGTCGAAAGCCCCTACTACTACCTGCCCCTGCAAACCCGTGAAATGAAAGCTTCAAGAATTTGCCGCTACGAACGCTTTACGAACGCTTACGGCCCGTATGATGAGGCCTGCTTTGACAATTCGACAATGTCCTCGGTTCCAAACGGCACGTACACCACAAGTCCCGTCCTGCCACTTTCGCTGATAGCGATGCATACGCGCAGCCTTGCGCACACCAGCGCATATCACCACAGATACACTGATGGCAATGCTAGGGAGCGTTCCAAATGTGAACCGTTGAAGTGGTCCACAAGTTACAAGTCGGATCTCAGCCAGACGTGTCTGTCATTATGCAGCGTTGGGTGGAACTGCGGCGAGAATTTCCTTGCAGTTCTCTGACCCACTTGGCACTTGGCACTCTACATAGAAGTTAGCACACGAGAAAGGGCCGATGAGCTTAGCTATTAAGAACCAGAGAAGTAGTCTTCTCAGCGCACGATCATCGCAAGTAAGATGCCATGAACATCATATTAAATGAAGATCTGATGGCAGCAGAGTCGACGAGGGGAGAAGTACTTGCAAGTGGTCTAAACGCTGGAGCCGTTCAGGGTATTCGACCCCCCGTCAGATGGTCAGATGGTGACGGCAAATGCCGGTCTTGGAGTTGCCGCTTGCTGGGGCAGCAGCGAAGTTTAAATTACTACTAGTACTAAGCTACTACATATAACTGACTGAGCTTGTATTGTTTGCTGCTCCTGGTCCGAGAATATGCCCACATGCATTGATGTGACTCCCGTCTTGCCAATCAGCCTCGTGGTCAGCCAGTGACTTCGTTCGAATCTGATCTGTACGTCAGTGTCGCGCCATTTTTCTGTCTCAGGTGGTATCGTATGCCTCCTAGAAGTGTAAATTAGATCTGTTGCTCCTTCAACATGTTCGACCTGCCAAGGGCGCGAAGCCATTCTAAGGCTTCGTGTCATTTGAACCAGCAGCCTAATTTGCAGAAGGTGAGTACGACAAACTGCCATGTGAGGTTGATGTCATGTTTCACGTCCCAACTGAATGCGAAGAAGCTTGTTGCACATAACATGGGTTCCTCGTCAGATCATCCACAGGCCTGTTATGGGCATCGTGCAGACATGCTTTGTGGTATCCGCTAGGTCACGCCGCGATATCCTGGGATAGCAACTTGTCCATACCCGCCATTATCGAGTCGAAACCCCTTGTGACATTGGCAAGCAAGCACATTCCCAGCATGATTATCCCCCACGGTACCGAAATTCACCAGACTCCGGACCCGAAGCCCTCGAACCCCTTCGTTGACACGTTGACGACGCCACATTGTTTGATAATGACAAGATGACCTTTGGCATTATTGAGCAGAAGACAGCAAGCACTTCACGTCGGCTTCTGTGAGAAATTTTCTGAGGTTACTCACGTCCTTTTCAAGCACTGGCATCCTGATGGTCGTGGTGAACTCTGAAGGTTCGCACATCAGCATCTCAAAACTGTTTGAGTGTCAGGTACCACGTTAGCGTTGGGCCACATCCGATCATTGTACAATCCCAACACAGCTCATGCTTGGGATTGGCTTGTGGCAAGGATACCCCATGCCCACCACGGCCACCCGTAGACTTATGTGTGTGATTGCTTACCTATGTTCATCGACAGTGCACCTTGATACAGACGAGAATGGATATTCCCCGTAAATGCATATGTACCCCTTTCGAGCTGTCAAAACGCACGCTAAAAGTTCACTTTCATCTTGGCTTCCGGCATCCAAATTTGCAGGAACTTTACGTCGCCTTACATCTGTACTGAATGGCGAGTGGCATTTGTTTGGTGGACTATTGTGTAGTAAATGTGTGCAATCATGCGCCTGCACGACTTGTCTGGGAGTCAGGAAAAACACGCCAGAAAACTACTTCCATGCTAAAGTAGTAAGCTGTCCGTTAAGGTCGATGGTCACGTTCGACACCATTAGCTCTTCAGTTGCCTCCTTATAAGTCCAACCCCCAACCGGTGATCCTTGCAATGTGACTTGTGTAGGCTTCTGCACGCCAAGCACAGTAATCGTCTTCAGCTTCTGCTTAATCGTATATTCTCCCTGGCTCTCAATCTCCAGCGTGCCTTCAGCAGCCTGGAATGTAAGGCCCCGACTCGGCCCAGGCGGGAAACTGATCCCATCGTCCACATAGGCAGTGCCAAATGCCGTGCCTGCTGTGTTGAGGGACACGAGGAGCGCATAAGGGCCTTCACGAGTCTCGTAGATCGTGTACCCGGGCTCTTGGTGCAACAGCAAAGCGGAGTTGTCGCGAATGTGAACATTGATGTGGCTGATGTCAGCGTCTAGTGTCGTGTTTCCTCCAGACGTAGCGTCGACGACGGCGTGAGTGTACCAGTCGCGCCAGATTACGCTACCGCGGCCGGGGAAGATACCTGTCGGATATACGTCAGTGGCAATGATTGTTGATCAGGATTGGTCTATTACCCTCAACGGTCGTAGCTCCTGGAATCAGTACTGGAGTCACGAGGATGTCGCTTCCAACGAGCCATTGCTTGTCCACGGTAAAGAGCTCAGGCTCGTCAGGGAACTCGTAAAACAACGCTCTGATAGGCGGAAGACCAGCCATCGATGCGTTAGCAAAGAGTGTATACTTGTGTACGTCTGATATCAGCGACGGGATCACATAATAGCGCACATACTCACCCAGTACGGCAGTAGGGCATACCTCGCAGCGATGGCGATGCGGGATGCATTTGCTACACTTGGCCAGCGATAAGGCTCTTGAGGAAGAGCACCGTTGGTGTTGTGATTCCTATAGAAAGGCATGAATGCCGAGAGCTGCATCCAACGGTTGCACAATTCCTCGTCGGTGTTGTCATCTGTGTAGATTGTTAACCAGACACTGATCTACATTCCGCAAGATGCTTACTGAAGCCACACGTGTCAGCGCCGACCATCGGAATCTGGTAGATCTGGAATTGTAGGACGCCCTGAATGTTGAAGTACATGTATTGCCATTTGCTGTAGTTGTCACCAAGCTATTAGAGACGTTAAATTCCACCCTATTGCGTCGAGTAGATTCGAAATACCCAATGACCGGTCCATTTTCCAGCAGAGGGGAAGGTCGATCTGCCGATCAAGAACGGACGCTTTCCGGGCAGAATCGATTGGACAGCAAGGTTGGTCGTCTTTGCCTCCATGAATCCAAACATGTTGTGCACGTCGAGCTCCGCGTAGCTGCCGTAATGTGTTGCATTGGTCGCCAAGGAGTGTTGGTTAAGGGATCCGGCCGCTGCATTCCAGTGAAGTTCGAGTCACATGGAAACAAAGGCATATAGCAGATGAATCTTACCATTATGGATGGCGTATGGTGGGCTGCTGAGATTGACGCTTTGCTCGCTACCTGTACCAACACCCCGTCTTTCTATCGCCGTCACACTGCTCGAGCTTGTTCCACATGAATATGTAGATGTTCCGTTGATAGTCATGTTCCCGCTTGGTCCCCAGAGCGTCTCGTTGTAACTTCATCAAACAATGTTAGGAACCTTCAGCGCCTCAGAAAACTCCTAATTGCCATACCATTCAGGATATCCGACAACGACAGAGCTGACATCGGTCAGGGGGCCAACGGAAGAGAAGTTCGCGCCAGTCCCACTTCTCACCATTCAGCTTCAAGCGGAATGCAAACAAAAGTTTGTCTCACCAAGAGTAGCTACAGAATGTGCTTGGTTCGTTCATGTCGAGCCAAATACCAGAGAATTCGACACCCATCTCTGTCCAGTTTTTGAGACTGTCAGTCCATACAGAGAGCATATTTTCACTGAACCAGTCTGGGAAAACCTAAGAAAGCATGCAGAATAATTGGTTGGAGAAGGGTGTCATACGTGAGGAATGACTGACAGTGTACCCAGGCCAGACTTCGGCGATGTATAGAGACCCATCTGGATTCTTGATCCACACGTCTCTGAAATGAATTCATTACTCAAGTCCTATACGAGGACACAAAAACGTACTCTTCAACTCCCCGTGTGAAAGGGTCGTACTAAATCAGCATATGATCAGGAAGTATTCGACCACGTCATGCCGAGACACTTACGACGTCAGTTGAATTCCTTGTGACAGCGATAGCGGCGTCGACAATAGGGATATCTGACGATCCGCTGGAATCGAATCTAGCAGCGGAAGAGAAGCTAACTTACAATGTTGATGATTTGTGGCCTTTCACTCAAGTCAGAACTGGTCGCACCCTGTAGGGTAAACACTTACCAACTCTTGGATGAACTCACGAAGTTCATCTCCAGGAAAACTCACTGGATCAGTAGTGAAGTCACGGTAAGCGTGGTATAAGTCAATATCGTTCCATTGAACTTCAGTGCCAAGTCAGAATCATGAGCAACGAGTCCAAGATGTGTCAGACCTTCCAGGGGGATACCCGCTGCACGCATCTGCGCGACGTTTTCTCTGTCGTCGCTAATATTGTGGTACCCCCATCTGTATAATTTGACTGAGTCTCTTCTACGCCGATCACATTGCAGAGTACATCACCTGCAAAGGTGGAACCCGAATCCCCACGC
This sequence comes from Suillus paluster, assembly GCF_016628075.1. NCBI lineage: Eukaryota > Fungi > Basidiomycota > Agaricomycetes > Boletales > Suillaceae > Suillus > Suillus paluster. The sequence continues at coordinate 89,018 of NW_024537633.1, forward strand.
TGGCTGCCACATAGGGTACCCTATGACTGAACCGTACTGGGAAATGACTTCTGCATCCGTCGGGCCGGAGAAGAAGTAAAAGTCTAGGATACCACCAATCATGCGGTACTCGATTAATGATACCTTAGAGTTGGGAGGCGTCTGCAGGAAGATATCTGATCCCGCGGCACTGAGGAATGGCTTGATCGGACGGATTTGGAATGAATTGGAGTTGAATACCTAAGTAAAAGGACGCCAGAGGAAGAGGCCTTTCCGGTAGTCGCATTATACCTATGTTCGATGTAGATTGGATGGGAGCCATACCTAAAGACGAAGAGCTCGCATCTCGTCACGTAAAAATGATTTTCAGCCATGTCACTTACAAATTTTGATCAATGGGATCTGAAACTCCGAGGCTCCAAAGCGTCTGAATGGTGCCGACACCACCGTCTGTTCCAATGTCACGTCTAAATCCACTGCTGGCAACGACTTCACCTAATCCATAGATGTTGGTGCCATACGGCAGAGCGGAAGTAACCTGGTAACCGTAAGCCGGATTTGCATCAGGGATGACGGATGCAGACCTGAAGGTATTGGTCTTCGAATACAAGAGGGAAGCCACCAAATGCTGTACTTGGGTCAGATGCATTGAAAGGTGGAATGGGAGTAGGTGGGAGTGACGAAGTTCTCGTGTCAAACAATGGCATTGCCCCTGGGTCAGAGCGTCTCGTAATCCAGAATGCGAATGGCATTGCATCATAGTTGAACATAAGGTCAGAGCTGCTTGTGTAGGATGTTGTTGGTGCAGTAGGTCGTTCGATCACCGACTCGGGGATCGTGAACTGTTGGTTGGCAGTGTCATAGATCTTGACGTGTAAACTAAAACCAACCATTAGCGCTGCGCTCAAAAGACTCGGAAAGCAATGTACGTGGACTGCGACTGGTAAGTGACTTCGATGGTGAGGGCTGATATATCTAGTCCAAATGCATTGCATGCTGGTCCAGCGAGTGTGAGCTGAGCAGTGAGACCAGTGTCAGACTCTTCAAGCGACCCTAGAGTGTATCCTAAACGCTGCCATTGTCAATGTCAACTCCCAAGCCATTGTACTGCAGTCCAACCTGGACAGTTCGTGACATTCATCGAATAAGACGGCGCGGTGCCATCAAGAGCGTGCTTGTTTCTTAGAGATGATACCCCTCCCGAAACTGTAGGCGACAGGGCGTACAGGACGCCCAAGAGTAAGGAGAACATGGTGGTCAACCTGAGAGAAGAAATCCGTCGTGGATGGAGGGAACTGTATTTATACTCAGACATACGCGAGGTCTTCCTTCTTACGTGTAGCCATTAGAACGAGACTTCGGACAACAGAAGTCCCTATCTGCCCCTGCAAAACCGTGAAATGAAAGCTTAAATTTGCCACTACGAACGCTTTATGCACGAACGCTTACGGCCCGTGTGATGAGGTCTGCTTTGAAAATTTTGAAAATGTCGTTGTCGGTTACAAATGGCCATAGCGCGTACATCACAAGCCCCACCAGCACCGCTACTTTCTCTGGTAGCTCGGATGCACACGTGCATACCAGCACATAGTACCATAGATAGTGACATGGCAATTATGCTAGGGACCGTTCCGAGTGTGAACCGTTCAAGTAGTCCACGGCCAATCCACGGCTCACAAGTTGGATCTCTGCCAGACGTGTCTGTCATCATGCAGCATTGGCAGGAACCGCGGCGGGAATTTCCTTGCAGTCCTCAGACCCACAGTGCACTTGGTACTCTAGATAGAAGTTAGCACGCAAGAACGGGCCGATGAGCTTAGCTTTTAAGAACCAGAGGATAATCTAGTCTTCCCAACGCACGATCATCGTAATATGCGATGAATGCATCTATGAATCAAAAGAAGATCTGATGGCAGCAGAGTCAACAAGTTACAAAGGGAAGCCGGAAAGTAAGGTAGATGCCTTGCAAATGTAACGAACGGGAGGCCCTTGTTCTCGTACATCACCGAAATTCTCGAAATCTGATGCTGCCTTATTTGGACAATTTCCCGCGCCACAAGCATATGGGCATTGACGTGTCATGATCATACTATCATTCCGGGTAATCTGCAACTTTTTCAGCAAATCTTTTGTAGCTCGTCAACCACTTCATATTATCTTCCACGAATTTAGAGTGTTGTAGATTCGTACCGCCTCTATATAGATCTGATTTTTGCTCATTTTTAGGACATTGTGGTGTGGTGTCGGATGAAAGCCGAGAAAATTCAGGGTCTGACTGCTAATCTGCAAAATATGGTCACGTCGTGTCACACCTCGGCGCAGCACCAGCATCGTCAACTTTGACTCTCCGCAGCTCTCGGTCTGTTGGCGTGGAGTCGTCGAACTTGAAGCTTGAAACTTGAAGTTGTGCGAAGCTCTGAAAATACTGAATATAGCAATATATTGTTATTAAGTATCGTGGTTCATGTAGTTATTAGTTATTGTGATTGTACTGGTGATATGCTCCTGAATAGAGTTGACGGCCCGTGACATCATACATCTGTGCCCCACCACCAACTCGAACATCTGCTCTACCAGCCGGCACAAAGTGAGGAATAGGTGGAGGCTGAAGCTGAGGTGTGGAATGGTGCATGGGATAATATGGGGGTGCATAGCCGGGTGGGGGAAGATCCATGCGCAACATCGAGGGTTGACTCGGAGGGATAGGCTGTGGTTGATAGCCACCAAATGGTTCGTGTGTTGAATTTTGACGAATCATGTCTTGTGGTACTAACTCAGAAGTGTTATTGTTGTTTTCAAGGGGGGGTTAAATAGGCCCTCGTACTGCTGGTTTTTCTTGAGTTCAGGTTGATCATTAAAGAGCTGCACAACTCGCTGGAGCAGCTCTGCCTTGAGTCCAGTCTCTGGTAATCGCAAGGCCGCAGCTATGTCATGTAGCTCGTCCAATTTTTTGGTCTTGATTGTGCCTGTAAATGCAACTTGGGACCACTCCTGTTCTGCTCGCCAATCACATTTTTCCTGCTCCTCTGCAACTTTCTTCTGTTTGCTCGCCTCCTCTTGATGTTCGCGCTCAGCCTGTTTGGCCTCCAGTCCCCTCAGCTCCATGCGGCCTTCCTCTGACGTCAGTACCCTCGAATAGGGCTTCATTCATTTCTTGCCTGATCCCTTGCGAGATTTGTCTTCCAACTTCTTATTTAACCATTCCTTGTAGTGCTCGGCCATCTGACCCGAAAAATAACAGTGAGTCTCCACCGCATCTTTTTGATACATCAATAATTCATTCTCTCAATGGAGCCATTCAACCTCTTCCTCAGCATCTCGGAGATGCTCTGCCATTGTTTTTGGTTGCTCAATCAGCGCAGGTGTTGTGCTTCGTGACAATGATGTCCAAAGAGATATTGATCAAGTGTGGTGTTGAGGCAGGTGTGCGCTGGTACCAGTTGTGCTGTTGGAGGGTGTTGGAGCATTGCAGTCGAGTGAGCCAGCAAAATGTGAGGGACCAACTTCAGGCACCCAAGGCTCAAATATTTGAGCCCCTGATACCTGCAGTGAATATTGTTGCAGTGTTGCCCCTCAATCTGTCATTTCACCAAAGCCACGGGTATGATTGCCTGAGTCATCGTCTAACTCAGATGACGACTCTGAGTCTGATTCTGAACTGTCAGAGTCAGATGAGTTCTCTTGGGGTGGCTCATAGGATGGATCGGATTTGGAAAGGGAATCAGAGAATATTGGATCAGAGTTTGGATTGACAGGAAAGGTGGGGGGGAGGTGCAGCTGGGTTGATGACTCGTAACTTGGTGCGTAATCCTCTTCTGTAAATATTCCTGGGTTTATCAGTCTAATTCCACTCTTTCTCCAGGCCTGCAGGATTGTCTCCTCTTTAAACACTATATCTCTTGCCTTCATATACTCTTGAATCATGTCATGCTTCTTGATCCCCTCCCCGGTCTCTTCCATTATGACCTCACTGCATCTCTGCCATTGTTTCTGTAGGGGACCGAAAATGCCCACATCAAGGGGTTGTAAACAATGTGTTGTGTGGGGGGGGAAGGCAAAAAAGGTGAATATCATGTTCTTCTGCTGCTTGATGAAGTTTGATTGTCTCGTGTGAGCGGTGTCTGTCGTATATTAGGATGATTGGTTGACTGGACGAGTTCCATTCCTTGGCTTGCAGCACGAAACTCTTCACAAACCACTTGGTGCCAATGAAGTCGCTGGTCCAACCATTTTCAGATGTTGCAACTCTGATATCAAAGTTGAGTGAGCTTTTTCTACCTATGATTGAGCAGAGACTCACATGATACCATCCTCTTCAAAGTATTCAGGATATATTTGTGACCCAGAAAACACAAAACAAGGCTTCAAACTAGTGCCATCCACACACACACTCAATCACTGTTACCAGCTTGAGTTGGTCGCTCTTTGCCTTGACTCGGGCTTTTGCTGTCCATGAAAACAGGTACTTTGTGTTATCACATTTCCTCCCCCCTCCAAGTTGTATCCCCTTCTCGTCCATGTTATACACATTATCCCAGGGGATGTTCTCAGATTTCAAGAAGTCATCCAGGAGTTTGAAGTGGTGATTAACAGTTGTGTAGTTGAACATTTGCATCCGCTTTGGGTCAATGCCTGTTGGGCATCCCAGCTTGAGTTCTGGATGACGAGCGAAAAAATCTTCAACCCAGGTTTTTGATGGCCCCTTATCTTTTCCGGTGAGCTTCTTCTTTGCCTTTAACTTCTTAGCTAAGCTCTGACACCTTTGCACGAAGGTTGCACTTAGAAAGAGGGTGACCCGTCATGGCCAGGTACTTGGCCCAGTCACATATTGTTGCTTCCTGCCCTTCAGTGAGTAGCTGTTGGTTTTTGTGGGCTTTCGAATGAGGTTTAGTGAGGTTCTGTGCCCGCCGACGAAGAGTATGGTATGAGACTTTGAACTCTGCAGCTGCTGTATAGAGGTTCTTGGTCTTCTTCTCTCTGATAGTCTGGATAGTGGCGGCGAAGTTGGCTTCATGAGTCACATCTTCTTCGGCTTTCTTCTGACGGGTAGTATGCCTGCGGTTTGGTGCCATTGTAACAAGGATGCGAGAATGATGCAAGAGGAGACAACACAACACAATGCAAGACTTGGCGTGGAGAGTGCAGATGCTGTGCACTAGCTGAGTGTGCCATAGAGGAGATTGAATTTCTTACTCACTCTCCTATCTGCTGTCATGTTTTCATACATGTTGTTAATTCTTCCTCTATAGCATCTTAAAACAACAGTATGACCTTTATCAAAATTGCGTTCTGGAATCCTGACGAGGTGATTGTTATGCTCCAGGTATAACTTTGTGAATATATCTGTAGGATCTATGGGATCTGGATGATTTATGTTTTTGCATGGTTACAAATTACCACTATTTCATCTCTCACAGCTGCAACACTCAAGAAATTTTCATTCTACTTGGACAGTACATCATCTATAAGTAGTCTACATATGCCTGAATTTTTTTGAAGTGAGTTGAGCAGCACGTTGAGGTGTTTTGAACATTTTGCATATTACATGCTAGTTGCAGATTACCCAGAATGATAGTACATTGTCAACACAACAATAAGTTCGTGACATGCACAGCAGCCAATCTGCGAGCATGTCAGGTTGCCATCAGTATGATGCACTTCAGATAAGTTCAGACCATCTGCATGTCTCCCTGGATGTGTTCTGACCTCAGTGTTCGCCTACTACAAGTGCCAACCTAAATACCATCTGTTTTGTTAATAGATCAAGCAGCACTTTCAAGTATCATGTTAGGTACCATGCCAGCTCAAGAGGCAGAGGGGTTGGGGCTTGGCTTCAGCTCTTGCGCTGCACCCTTAGCCGAGTACGTGCCCCGAATTTGGAGCGGGTCCGACATTGTCCAACTGATAGGACAAGTGGACCTGCTTAGGTCCAGCTTTGAGGGTCGGGAGGTAAGAGCTACTAGCTGGTGGACCGACTAGGAGCAGGGTGGAGGATAATGGGGAGGGTGGAAAGGGGCTGGGGGAATGCTTGATAGGAGTGGAGGAGGTGGAGGATAATGCAGAGGGTGGAAAGGAGCAGGGGGAATACTTGATAGGGGCAGAGAAGTAAAGAGAAGACTTAGAGCACGGCTCTAAGTCGGAGCAGGAGGGTCGGAGGTGACAACAAGGTGAAACTTGTGTCCAGAGGAGGCAAGATCCTACTGAGAAATTCTCACAAGTAGTAACTGCGAGAAGACAAGTAATATTAAGACTGGGGAAAATATATAAGTACAGGATATGTTATATACTTCTAAGTAGGAGGCAGTGATCAGGATAACTATGTTGTAAAGCTATGTACCAAGGATATAATTTGTAAGTACTTACACAGGTGAAGACATAAGTCGGAGCGGATATCAATATGTACGTGTCGGATCAGTAATCGAGCGGTAAAAGGAATTACTGGTGATCCGGGAGTAAGGGTCTATGTACCGAAGGGGGAAGTATATATCTAAAAGGGGAAAGAGGTCCAGTTGAATGGAGACATTATGGAAGGGGACCGGTTGAGCGGTTGAGCGGAAGCATAGGAGCGGAATGCAGACTGTGATCAGATGGAGCGGAGGATGGATGAAGTGGAGGGGGTTGGAAAGCGGAGCGGATATTAATATCGGAGTGGTCGGATCAGGTATATGACATATCAACTGTATAAAATTAGTATGTATTCCAGTATTCAGGCCCTAATTTATAGCAAACAAGTTAAAGTGCACCATATCCTTTAGCCACGCTGGGAACCCCAATCCAGATCCTGAGAATCTGAGGCCCACTATGTCAAGGAAAGAGCTGAAGCATCCAACTTGGCAGACCATGTAAATGACTTTTGCAGTTTTTTTGCTCCCATTTTGCTGTTGAAGTTTTGTTACCTTAGCTCTCATTTTGTTGTCATGCTGTCACAATGATTTTGCCTGTACTGCTAGTATCACTGCTCATACTTACATTGCAATTATTGATGATCTACAGTACACACAACACTTTTTCGACTCCTCTGCACCACATTTTCTTGAACTTCAGAACCCTGTCGGATATTTCCCAAATACTTACTAGGTTAAAAAGACATGTAGTCTAACATTTTTGAATTAGGCGCCCATGTTTCAAAATGTGGACCAATTTAATTCTTTTTTTGTTTGCCTGTTAGTCCATTTGCCCTGTACTTGACAGACAGTTATGCCACGCCCCAACAAAGCTGCCACAAGAGCCAGAGCGAAGCAACAGGCTGGCCAGTCAATGTTTATACCTGTGAAGGCTGTCTCCAATTCTAGTGAATCAATGTATGATTCAGGTGAAGAAGAAGTCTGGTCAGCTGCAGAATCTGATGCAGAAGAACAAGATGAATCACCAGAAAACATCATGTCATTGCAAGAACTTTATGCTGTCTTTCTGCCACTATGTCTAAAGCAACATAACCTGCCACAAGCCAAAAAAACGACAGGGTCCCAACCGAAGTGTTATTTATCAGAAGGACTCTCATACAAGCAACTGGCAGAAGAAGAACTATTGGAAAGGGGCATCAAAAGGATGTCAGAAACTGGACTTGTTCTTTTCCGTGAGTCATCAACTTCAAAACTCACCAAATAGATAGGAAACTAAGTGACATGCAGAAAAAACGGACCCGCACACCATCCCCAGATTTACAACTCATGTCCAAGAGTGAGATGATGGATGAAACATTGGAGGAAGATTCTGGACTTGCCTTTGACATCGAGATGGGTCTCAAATTTGATGTCTTTTGTATGGAGCAGCTTGAGAATGAATTGTCCATTGAAGAGCCCCAGCTTCAAATGCCCAACAATGAGACAAATGATGATTTCTGGGTATGTCCTGTGCAGTCACATTTCATGCAGTACAAACCCACAAACCTTGAAACTGACCTTGGGTCAGCTTGCTCACAATGGAGGGGAAGAATTGGACCATGACAAGTCCGAATCAGTCATTGATTCAGAAGCACAAGTCACTGAAGCACCTGAAATTACTGCTGCACAAGAGCTTATGGATGACAATGAAAACGAGCCTGCTCCTGACATCTTCCAGATTGTAAAATCATGTCTGGAAGATCTTAAAAAGTTAGATATGCCAGCAGCACAAAGAGTCAAGATGGTGATGCATCTTACTGCAGTTACCCAATATGTGCAGTTCCAGGAGAGATTCTGCTGCAATCCAAATTGCAAGTGGCCCTGTCTTAATGCCAGTCTGGCTATTGCACATCGGATGGGAAAAGCAGATGGTGCATACTTTGCACGCCAGATCCGCCACCATGAAAACTATCTCTTGTGCCATCATCGTCTCCCGCTCACAAAAAAAGGTGCCAAACATGGCCAATATACACTTCTGGACAATGAATCAGTCCTGCATAGTGTTCGAAGATACTTGGCTGCTCAGAGCCTGGGCACCATCACCCCTTGAGAATTCTGCTGTCATGTCAACAAGGTCATTCTTCCGACCTTGGATTTATCTGAGAAAAAGAGCTGTATTTGTGAACAGACAGCTATCAATTGGTTGAAGAAACTTGGTTATACCTGTAAAGATGTTAAGAAGGGGGTTTACCATGATGGTCATGAATGCCCTGATGTCATTGAGGCATGCAAAAAGTTCCTGGATCAGATGGAAGAATATGAATGGTGAGTTCCCGCAGGTTTCCGCACATCAACATAATTGTACTTATTCATGCCATGGTAAAGTTTTATGTGCAAATATGATAAAACTCTGGAGCTGATTCCACCAATCCTGAGGCCAGAGAGAAAAATACATACTTCTCACACATGATGAGTGCACCATCAGCACCAATGATCACACCCGTCGGGTGTGGTTGAAAGACAACCAGCAACCATTGAAGACAAAAGGAAATGGCCAACAAATTCACATATCAGACTGGATCTGTGAACTGACAGGTCAGCTCATGCTCTCGCAAGAACAGATTGCACAACAACTGCAATTGCTTCCAGAAGCTTGACTCAAAGCAATGGATGCTCACAAAATCATCTATCCTGGTAAAAATCACGATGCATGGTGGGACCTTGCCCAACTCATGGACCAGACAAAAGTTGCAGTTGATATTTTTGAGTACCTACATCCTGAGAAAGTTGGTATCTAGCTTTTCGATTGCTCCTCCGTACACGAAGGTCTCACGGGTTGATGCACTCAATGTCAACAATATGAATGTTAACCCCAGTGGAAAACAGTGGGCTGATGTGAGACACAGTCATCCCCCTTACCAATCCACCTCTGAAACCAGGCCAACTCAATACACGAGGGATGCCTCAGCAGTTGGTGTACCCTGACACCCACCCTGATCTTCAATTGCAAGGAAAACCAAAAGGTATGAAGGCCGTGCTTCAAGAGCGTGAATCTGTTTGGCAGGAGTTGAGCTTGCAATGTCACAGAAAAGTTGTGGGAAAGTGCAGGAGCTGCCAGAAATCACAGGCAAAGAAAGATGCTGAGAGGCGAGTTGCTGCAGCTGAGGCAATGGGGCAAGAAGACACATTGTGAGATAATGACATCTCCCAAGCCGAGGAGGTCGAGACAGCACCAGAAAGTGAATGGTGCTGCATGTATTGTGTGCTGTCATTGCAAGAGGACTTTGCCACAGAAAAGCCAATGATACAACATTATATTGAGAGCCATGGGCATGTTTGCATGTTCTTGCCCAAGTTTCACTGTGAGTTGAACCCTATTGAGTTGCTGTGGGGTTATGCCAAATATCATGAGTTTTATTGTTGTTTTCCTTCATATTCATATCACACTAACTCACGGACCATTCAGGTTATCGCAAAGCATCAGATGGAAAATTCACAACTGCGAAAGTCCTGGTTCCACAGTGTCTTGATATGTGTGAGACCTTGACTATCCGTCAGTTTTTTTGTAAAATGTGGCACTATATGGATGCATATTGGTGAGTTTTCCATTGCCCTGTATCCGATCCTGTTCAATTTTCTGATTTTACTCTTTGCCACGCTATGTGTCACAGAAAAGGACTTGATTCATGTCAAACAGCCTTCGCGGTGCACAAATACAAGTCTCACCGCCATGTAGGACTCCCGAATGAAATAATTGCATTGATGGAGTCTTAGATACCTCATAGGGCCTTCATACATCCCTCAAAACACTGTTTACACTCACCCGAAGGCCCTACAGGCCTCTATCAGCGCTAAAACACAGTTTTTGGAGGCATGTTTCAATTTTTGATGACGAAAAATTCAAACTTCAGAATTGTGTCTACTTGTTCAATGGGTCATGTTCTGCATATGAAACTGAGTCTATTACACTACTTTACATTAAAAACAATGGAGTTTTGAAGTTACAGTAGCCTATTTGTGTTGAACATGTTTGACATGCCAAAAAAGGTATGCATGTACTGTAGTAATAAATGGTCTCACACTTTGACTGACAAATACAAGCAAACAACTGATATCAGCCTGTTGTCGCATCATTTTAACCCTATACTCACCATCATCATGCAGCCCGTCTGAGTTGTTGTCATGTTGCATCCAATTCTTCAAGTTCATCAGATTCAGACTCTGAATCTGACATCTCTTCAGTATTGTCGCATAAAACTTCACTCACTCCTCCAGTAGAGAAACCTTCTCACAGTACTGAGCCCCTCAAGGGCAGAAAACATAAGCACAACAGGTCATTAGATACTGATGATGACTGCAACAATGACAAACTGAAGGTTTCAAAATGTCCATGATCATAAGTTATCTTATTGTATAGCACATATATGGACTTAATTGCATGTTTTCAGGCAAAAAAGGACATCAGCAAGGACAAGTAAGTATATACAGCCCTTTTGATCTGGATATTGACAACATTTGCATTTTTTCTGCATAGGAGGAGTATTGGTGAGTTTCACTTGGCTCAGTGGTCTATCATAGGAACTGCACGGGTATACCCCATGTTGTAGTATAACCCATACCTCCTGAAATATACCATACCCTGCAGGGGTAGGGTTTTCTGAGGCAATACATTTGGGTGACCCAAGAGGGTATACCTGCAGGTCTCTATGAATTATACCTAGTATGAGATAACCAATTGTACTAGCTTACCGGACCTTCTAAGTCCAGTCTCCCATATTCCGGTAGGAGCTTCAGACTAACAGTACACTACCATAGGATTCACTGTGCAGGACTAATTAGCCGTTGCTAGCGTTTTGAAGACCCCATTCATCAGCATCATTTCAAGCCCTTACTCAACATGATTGGTGCAGTTCTCCCTCTCACAGTGCATATTTCATCTTCTCCTCCTTGATCATTCCAGTACCAACACTTACCCTGCTGTTTTAACCCTAGCCTGGCACGAGGGTATGGGTATGGGTACAGGTATTGCAACACTAGACCTGTACCTGTACCCTGCACATACCCATACCCTGCACCTGCATGGGTATATCCATACCCATGCAGTTCCCTACTGATGCATATCTTCAGCTGTATTCCACATTCTGATGATATTCTTTACTATGCTCATGCTCTTACTTGCTGTTTCACTACCTGCATCACTCACACTTCACTCACTGTTTCACTCCCTTACATGTAATACCTTACTGCAATGATAATGTATTATCAGTTCTTATCATCAGATCAGGACAGATCAGTACTCCTAAGGTCAAAAAATCTGCCAAGTCTCAAATGTAGTTGGCATACTGAGCAGAAATCCTGCTTCTAATTCTGGTCTGATAGGCCTACTCCTTTGATCTGCTGCTTGCTGATGTATATGGTGCACCTTATGTGACCTTTCATCTCTTGATCTGACCTTATCTGTTCTTATCTGTTTTCAGGAATTTTGGTGATGACTACCACCACAATGGCCCGAGTTTCCCACATTGAAAAGCAGGCAAGGTTGAGCAAAAAACATGCTTACAGTACACCCTGGCATATGAGTGAGCTGAGATGGGTGGGTGGGCTAAGCAGCTCAAGAAAGTTCATGGATGACATGCATCAGGTCAGGTGAAAAATTGTGAAACAAGTAACAATTAGATTTGCTAGGATCTGATATGGGTTATCTGTTAAGCTGTGAGCTGAAACAATATAACCAAAACTCAATAAACATATATTCAGGTCTGTACTCTCTGAGTGTTCCAAATGGGCAAGTCATTGCTGTCTCTGGGTACCTAATCTCCTATGACTCTAGATCCTGCCTACTGCTTTGGGGGCTGAGGTGTACTAGGTGGCAGGAGCAGGGATGGTGTGAGACTGAGAGAAAGACCAGAAGAGCTTGTGCAGATGCTGGAGGATAGAGATGCAAACAATACTGAGAGGCAGTTCAATGGTCTGTGGATGGTGATCACCAGTGTTCAAGATCCTGATGCTAAATTCCACATGATTGTTGCCTCAAGCTGTAATGTGGGATAATGATGCTGAGAAGATGGGCAATGGTAGTGGAGATCAAAAGGAGTTGTAAATGTGGTGATAAACTATGATTTTATCTCTAGTTCCAAGATACTCATGAGGATCAGGATTCATGTAATTATCAAAACTTCAAATGTTACATCCAGCAAATGTGTAGGATGTCCCTATAAGCAAAGTGGCCGCTAGGGCAGTAGCCACCAGCCCTGTATCAGGGGTCAGTGTCAACATGGTGGCATTCAAAACTGATGTGCCAAAGACAATAGTGTGATAATATTCTACCACTGACATGATGCAGACCCTGTGTTAGAGACCATGCTTGGACAGAGAAGCGAAGGGGTTGGGGCTTGGCTTCAGCTCTTGCGCTGCACCCTTAGCCAAGTACATGCCCAAAATTTGGAGCGGGTCCAATGAAGTCCAACGATAGGACGGGCAGACCACTTTGGTCCACTTGGTGGGTCGGGAGGTAAGTGCTACTAGTGGTAATCCGACTAGGAGCGGAGTGGGGAAGGCAGAGGAAGTTTATTGGGACGGAGGTGAGTAAGAGGATTGATTGATGGGGTTGGAGAGGTAAGAGTGAGTACTTAGAGCGCGGCTCTAAGTCAGAGCAGAGGGTCGGAGGTGATGACAAGGTAAACTTGTGTCCAGAGAGGGAGCAAAGTCCTACAGAGAATTCCCACTAGTAGAGACAGTGGGAAGACAAGTAATATTAAGACTGGAGAGTAGCTATATACAGGATGTGTTTTTATATACTTCTATGTAGGAGGCAGTGACTAGTAGTCCTTGGTATGAGGCTATGTACTAAGTATACAATTTGTAAGTAGACACAGGTGAAAAACATAAGTTGGAGCAGATATCAATATGTACACGTTGGATTAGTTAGTTGAGTGGTTATGGGAAGTACCAGTGATACGGGAAGTAAGTACTATGTGCAAATGGGGAATAGTATATACCTAAATGGGGAAGGAGTTTACAGTAGAATGGAAACGATGTGGAAGGTAACCGACGAGGCGGTCGAGCAGAACTGTAGGGGCAGATGCCAAAGCTGACTGGGATGAGTGGAGGGCGGACAGAGTGGAGGTGGTAGGAAAGTGGGGGAAGTATGACGTCAGGCAGAGCGGATATTAATATCTGAGGAGCAGTCAGATCAGGTATATGACACCCGGCTGAAAAGACCTGTTTTATAAGGGTCAAGCAAACCAATTAGCACATAAGGAATACTGCAGAATCCATGGTACTCTAGCTATGCCACTAGAAGACATAATTCCAAATTTATCTGCAATCAATGCAGCTTGGCAGTGTGATGTATGCATAAATTACTCTCTGATGTCCAAGATGTTGGTACATGAGCTGATGACATAACATTTGAGCTGCTGTGAGGGAGTGGTGGGTGGGTGCCTTGAAAGAGGCAGACTCAAACAGAGAGTAACAGGACAGAGAGTAGTAGCCATAGCATTAGAGATATGAATAGTGATGGGCAGAAGAAAGAAAAGGCATGAGCTTTCTCTGCTCCAAATGGCATAGACTTTGTTCTAACCATGTGCTTGTTCTTTGCACTAGGGAGAACATGATCTATGCTAATCTTAAGAGAATGAATGTGATTGATTAAATGCTGGGAATGCAGACATTAATGAGCTTTGATCAACACAGGCAAGTGCTAAGAGCATAGGTCTAAGAATACTATGAAGAAGATTAAACAAGTGTTTTGGGCAATACCTGCAGGGTTTTCAACTAAAACATGTATTAACACCTTTCTTAAATGGGGTAAGAGCTAGTGTCATATACCCAATTCAGCCACTCCCAACACCATTCATAGATGTCCCTACTATTGGTCCAACCCCCTGTTTCCCTGTCCGCTCCATCCCTCCTTCTCCAACAATGCACAAAGTGCATCTCAGCAGGCATAGCCCTACTACCTCCACCCGACTCTGCTCCACTCCTCCGACACTACCCCTATATCCTCCGACACTATATCCCTACCATCCGACCCTACCTGTAGCTCTGCTCCTCTGCCCTATCGGTCCGCCCAATCCTACTCTTTTTCCCTCCACCATCTCCAGTTTTCCAACCCACTCGGTTCCTTCAGTTTCTCTCGTGTTGCTCCGCCCAACTATTGGTCCGTCCGACCACCTCACCAGTCCGCTCCTAGACTAGGAACCACTCAACTGGTCCTACCTCCTTTTAGTATCATAGTTCCTCCCTTCGGATCGCCAGTAATCCATATACCTGAGCGATTATTGATCTGTTGCATACATACTGTTCTCTAAGCCCTTTCTCATATGTCTCAGTCATCTTTCTAGTAATCCTGTACACTCAGCACATAGCCTTCTGCTCTGCTATGCTACTTACTTAGAGTATATAAACATATGTACATCTGTCTGTAGATCTTTAGTCTGAATATTACCTTTTCTAAGCCCTGCTCTCTTGTCCCTGTTCTTGGGCAAAAACCCTTGACAACTCCTGTTTGCTGGCCTAGGGGATTGACTCCCTAGGTCAGCCGCCTTCTCTGCTCATCTGACTTCCCACACCTCTGCCACCTTTCCCACATGTCGGACTTGTGGCTAATACTCTCATACCTCTGTCCTCCACATTTCCATTTTGCTTCGGACTTCATCCGAGCAGTCTCCTCCGCTCCATTCCTACTGTTAGCTCCAACTGCAGTAGCCCTCTGACTCTCCCCTGTAGGGCAGACCAATCTCCACCTGATGTTCCCATGCTTATCTAGTAGTCCATTGGTCCTCCTTTGGAAGACCTCCACTCCAACGTCCTGTCGGAGCTCATAGAACTTGAGTTGGACCACAATCCAAAATTAGGGGCATGTACTCGGTGTGGGTACAACAAGTGCAGCAGCGAGAAATTGATCTACTACAAAGTTGGGTCTTTGCTGCCTGCTGCCTCACTTGAGAACAAGCACATTCGACCCTAAAGGGGATTGCTGCTTGTCAT
Organism: Suillus paluster; assembly: GCF_016628075.1. NCBI lineage: Eukaryota > Fungi > Basidiomycota > Agaricomycetes > Boletales > Suillaceae > Suillus > Suillus paluster. The sequence continues at coordinate 104,311 of NW_024537633.1, forward strand.
ATCCCATACCTCCAGATCCGGAATTCCAGAACCCCACCACTAAAGTCCAGTCCTCTGTCCTGTTATTTACTCACCCCTATCTCCTTTTAGAATAGTTACTGCTCTGGTTACCGGTTATGTCCTTTTCCGCTGTAGGGAGTATCCCTATGCTAGGCTCGTATCCACCACTTTTCCGATGCATCAGGCGTCCATCCGACGTCCATCCGACACCTATCCATTCCATCCGATACACATCCGCTTTTTGGATGACATGCAGATACCTTCAGATCTCCCCCTATAGCTCGCGCATCCGCCGCATCCATCCTGTCCACGTCCATTCTACCTCATTGGTACGTACTCACACGCATTTTCTTGTTACTGACTGAACACAGACATATCCTCTCACACTCCAGTATTTTTCGGATAGCTTATGGCACGGTCTAGACTCGCTACCTATATCTCTATGTTCCTTGAAAATACTTACTTCATGTAACTTGCTCCCACTTTTCCTGCACCTTACCAGAAGGTCGCTTTGACTTATACCCACTATCCATCCAACCTTTAATGAACTTCCTTCGACTTTGATTCGCATCCCATCCAATCTGCAAGTATCATCCGCTCCATCCGACGAATCCGTACGTTTCGCATCCTATCCGTTTCATCCGCTTTTGCGGATCCTTCATCCTATAGGGTCGCTTTAGACAGAGACTAGTGTTTCCCCAGTAGCAATCCCCTTAAGGGTCAAACGTGCTTGTTTCCAAGCGAGGCAGCAGGCAGCAAAGACCCAACTGTGTAGTTGATCGACTTCTCTCCACTGCACTTGTTGTACCCACACCACTATGCTTACTGATCCATCCATTCTTACTTCATTTCTGACTTCACTGCTTTGATCCATTACACTTACTAATAGACTTTCCACATGCTTCATACATAGCCCTTACCTTTGCTGACTGATTTACTTACATGATACTTACAGTATATAAACTCCTGTAATACTCCAGAACTCCTCAGTTCGAATATCATCTTAGTTCTGCTCATTCCTGCAATCTCCGGACTTGAGTCTCATCTCTTGTCCACCTCCGAGTCTTAGGGGTTATACCTTAGGACTAATTCTCCAGCTCTACCTTAGGGTAGTCTAACCTCTGCTCTGTTTCTACTCTGGACTTGTCCATAGTAGCCTTACTCCGTTCCCACATAGTCTTCTGGAGTTCCGCTGAACTCCACCAATGTTTGTCCTCTGGAACTCCCCGGACTTCCATCGAACTTCCCCTCTACCCCTCAGAAATTAAGGGCACATACTCGGGTAAGGGGTGCAGCGCATGAGCTGAAGCTGAAGCCCTTTGAGTAGTCTTTCCCTTGAGCACGACCTTAACACTGCTGGGGAGTACTAGTTTCTGCCTAAACGACCCTAATCAACCCTACCGCAGGTAGGATGAGGATCCACAAAAATGTGGAACAAGCAGAACAAGCAGAACTCAAGCAGAATGAAGTGGAACGAAGCGGAACTCAAATGGATAAAATGCAGAACATACAGATTCATCAGAACTTGCTGATCAAGTTGAAGGAAGTATATCACAAGGTTAGATTGATAGTGAGCATAAGTCAAAGCGGTCCTCTAGTAAGGTGAAGGAAAGTCAGGGAAAAGTCGGAAGGTAAGAGATGGGATTCGATAAAAAAACACTCAAGCCCTGAGTACCACTACTTTTAGGGAACATTATTTTTAAGGAACACTGAGGTACAGGTAGTAAATTTCTCAGGAAGCAGAAGTGAAGGTAGGCAGTGCACATGGGTGCAATACCCTGCAATAGGGGTCCATGACATAAGGGCATGTGTCAATGTGATCTGGATAACATTAGAAGCAATGGGAAGAGAGATACAGCATACCAATGAACCTGGAAGGATGGGGACAGGACATGTGAAGGTTGTCCAATGATGCGCGGGAATATTGGATAGTGCGGGCGTGTTCTGAAGGATGCGTGGGAATGTGGAATGCATTGGACAATGCATGGGAAATGCGGAACATTGTCATATACCAGATCTAAGCACCTCCAACACCACCTGTGAGCATCCTTACTGCTGGTCCGACCCCCTGTTTCCCCATCCACTTCATTCCTCCTTCCCCAACAATGCACGAAGTGCATCTCAGCAGGACCAGCCCTGCTACCTCTGCCTGACTCCGCCCTGCTCCTCCGATGCTACCCCTATTCCCTCCGACACCATACCTTTTCCATCTGACCCTATCTGGAGTTCAACTCCTCCACCCTATTGGTCCGCCCAATCCTACTCCCTCCGCTTTTCCGACCCGCTCGGTTCCTTCAGTTCTGCTCGTATTGCCCCACCTGACTATTAGTCTGCCCAACCCCCTCACCAGTCTACTCCTAGACTAGGAACCACTCAACTGGTCCTATCTCCGTTTAGTATCATAGTTCCTCCTTTCGGATCACCGGTAATCCCATACCCGAGTGATTATTGATCCATTGCGTACATACTATTCTCTGAGCCTCTTTCTCATATGTCTCAGTCATCTCTCTTGTAATCCTGTACACTCAGCACATAGCCTTCTGCTATGCTATGCTACTTACTTAGAGTATATAAACATATGTACATTTGTCTGTAGATACTCAGTCTGAATATTACCTTTTCTAAGCCCTGCTCTTCTGCTCCTTGACTTAGGCTTAACCCAAGTCAACTCCTATTTGCTGACCTAGGGGATTGACTCCCTAGGTCAGCTGCTCCCCTGCTCCCCCCACTCCCCTGCTCCCCTGCTCCCCCGCCCCGCTCCCCCGCTCCCCCCGCTCCCCCACTCCCCTGCTCCCCTGCTCCCCTGCTCCCCCACTCCTCCACTCCACTGTTCCACTGTTCCACTGTTCCACTGTTCCACTGTTCCACTGTTCCTCTGTTCCTCTGTTTCCTCCACTCATCTGACTCCCCACGCATCGGCCACCTTTCCCCGCGTGTCGGAACTAATCCCAGCACCCTGCTACAATCCGTCCCCTTCGTTCCACTCCACTTCTACTGTTGGTTCCAACAACGGTAGCCTTCAAACCTCTCTCCTGTTGGGTGGAACAACCCCGCCTGACTTTCCCGTGCTCACCTAGTAGTCCGTCGGTCCTCCTTCAGAGGACTCCTGTTCTGATGTCCTGTCGGAACTCATAGAACTCGTGTCAGACTACATTCCAAAATTAGGGGCATGTACTCAGGTAAGGGGCGCAGCACACGAGCTGAAGCCAAGCCCCTCAGACTCTGCCTTACCCCTGAGCACATTCTTAACAGTACCTTATATGATCCAACTCTCCATTCAAATTCAGCCTGTTATATAGTATGGTTCATTGCACCTTTATTATTTACTTTGTACTCCACTACACTGTATCACATAGCCAAGGATTCCTATAGTATATAAACTCCATGTACTCTGGTAGTGTTTTCTACAATATGATTATAGACTTGAACCTATCATAACCACCTCCAACTGGACTTGAGCATTCCTCACTGTCTACTCCAACCTCAAGACTACATTGGACTTAGTCCCTCATAGCCTTACCTCTGTTGAAGCATATCAGATGTAGTCCCTTATAACCATACCTCTGTCAGAGCATGTCAGAGTTGACCTTTGGTAAGCCCCCTATCTGTCCTTTGAAGTTAAGGGCACCATACTCACATAAGGAGCACAGCACATGAGATGAAGCTAAGCCCTTCTATAACCTCCTTCCTACCTATTAGATATGGTTCTGACAGATTTGAAGGGCACACCCTATAACAAGTACTCAAGGGTGACCTCGATCCTAATCCCATGAGCCTTCAATGGCTCGCCACCTAGCCAATCATTTGCTAATTGTAAGAAATTGACTCTTTATCAAGGGTCTCATGCTGGTGTGATGTTTCCAGCTAAAAAGAGCTTCAGAAGTGGCCAGTCTATTGATAGATAAGTGGTTGGTTAGAGCCACTTGCAGGTCTTCTACCTCAGACTGTGCTGCCTAATATACTTCTTCCTCAGCGATCATGAATTTGGTATGTGGTAAATGAAAAATTGTGACCTGGAACCCATGTCTATCAGCTTCATTCCTTATGTCACTCACTATAACATGAGCCAGCAGATCAAAGCTCTGCAATATCAGCACAGTAAATTCCCCCATGTGTGTGATGGTAAAGAAAGAAGTGGTGAGGCAAGTATAGACAGTGGCATGAAGGGGAGTGGAAGAGGCAAGGTGTTTTCCACCTTTCAATGCTGATGACACTTGGTCATGATTGATGAGCCAAGACTGTCCATACAGTAAATGCCACACTCAAACAGAGTAGGGGTGATTTTCAAGGGTCTTGCCAGAGTACATGCCTGCACAAGAAGCAATGAAGGCAAGAGTAAGGATGGATAGAGCTAGACAACACTGAAACTCTGGAATGCTGCATGAGTCGCAAAAAAAAACATGAAATACTAATAAACCTGAGCCATATGTTTCCATCATACTAGGAGCATGCAAGTGGGCAATCACAGTCAAAATACAGTCTAGATCACTCTTCAAAATTGCCACTGTAGAACCTATGTGGTCTAAGCATGATTGTGACACAGCAGGAACCTACAACCATAATTGATCTTGGGCCAATCAATGTGACCTCAGGTCCAATGCTGGAGGCATTAAGGCAGGGCAGTAAGGACAAGGCTGAGCTTAGTACTAGGCTGGTTAAGGAGATGGGAGTAATGTCAACAAAACAGGAGGTCCTAGTCTTGCCAGACATTGCAGAATTGGAAGAGTCGATCTCCCCAATTCTTGAGGTCTGCCTCATTAACTAGCCCATCAGGGCTTGTATTCTGATTGATGATGTGGGAGCTGAGGTGCATGGCTGACATGTCAGCATCAACAAGGTATTTTGTGAGGTCATCTGAAAGAGAGATAGGTGGCAAGAGGAAATGACAAGGGGGAAAGATGCCCCTAGAGGGTCCATCTATCAAGTTGTTCCTGTAGGGGACATAACTGAGGTGAAATTAAACTTCATTGCTAACAGATCTGACAGAATATGAGGTTGGTTGCCCAGTTCCAACTACAGCCATTCTTCCAACCATTAACGACTCCTTGGTTATTACAGAAAATGCAGAAGTGATGAAGTGGTCTACCATGGCAGCCATTGAGAATGGCATGAATGAGGAGCTTGAAGCCAACACATTCAGCTGTCATATACCGGATCCAACTACTCCCAATATCATTCACATCCACTCCACCCGACCCTATTATTCCACTTTCCCCTTACTTCCACTCTGCTTGTTCCCTGCCCCAGTGCTCCTGCTCCACCACCTCAGTCAGTTTACTTTCTGTATCAGTTTCATTCAACTGGACCCCTTTCCCCATTAGTAATATAATTTCCCCTTTCAGTACATAGCTCTTCTTCTCAGATCACCAGTTACTCCTATAGCCATCCGATTACTGATCTATCTTGTACATATTGATATCCACTCCAACCCTTATGTTTCCTCATATAATCATACTTACATTTTGTACACTCAGCACATAGACTTCTGCTATGCATTACTGATCACTGCCTTGCTACCTAGAGTATATAAGATATCTTGTACTTAATCTAGATTCCTCAGTCTTAATATTACTTTGTCTTCTCCAGTTTCTACTGTGGGAATTCTCTATAGAACCTTGCTCAACCTCCAGACACAAGTCTCACCTTGTTGTTGCCTCCACTTCTCTGCTCCAACTTAGAGCTGCACTTTAAGTCTTTACCTCTTGTCCCCTCCATCCAATAATCCATACCTCCAATCCCCTTGTTCCTTTCCACCTCCAACTTACTTCCTCCGCCTCATCCGCCCACTTACTAGTCAGCCTGCCACTAGTAGCCTTTACTTTTCTGAACCCCAAGCAGACCAAAGTGGTCCTCTCATCCTATCATTAGACAACATCAGCTCCGCTCCAAATTTGGGGCACATACTCAGCTAAAGGTGCAATGTAAGAGCTGAAGCCAAGCCCCAACCCCTCTGCTTCTCCATCCAAGCACAGTATCTAACATCAGCCCATTCAATATCCTGCTGGCTATCAAGTGTTTTCCATTCTGATCATAGAGTCCAGGCCTTCCAATGCCCATTAACAACAATTGCAATTCTGACAGATATGCTGGCATCAGAAAATGTGTGGATGTTGATGAGGGAAGAGGGCTGTGATATTGAGTGACTAACAGGGGGTTAGGCAAGCTTGAATTGCCACTATGCAAGGTCTGCATTGAGATGTCAAACATTATGGTGTGGCATGAATGGACAGTTACTGCATATTCCAAGCATAGCTTCCAGGGTGGTGATGTAAGCACATCCTGCTGGTATGACCAGGCAGGAGTGTAGGAGTCTGCTGTATAGTCTCTGTATGTCAAGGAGAACATACATTGAACATGCACACCGGTAGGGCTGTTCACCATACCATATACAGTGTGCCACCATATGAAGTTAAACAATAACCATCTATTATGGTTGAAAAAAATATGTTGACAGTATGGTACAGCATACTTTATGGCTATATATGGTAGCATACAGTACATATGAAACACTAAATGAGGTCTTTGACTGCAGCATGAGCCAAACAAAGCTTTGCCTTCACCAGCATTAGTGTCTTGATGGTCTCAGGCTTAAGGCTTGTACACCACATAGAGACTGTGTCCTGACCCCCAGAAAAAATCTGTTCAACAGCAACAGCAGACCCCGCAAACAGTATGAAGACAATAATTAAATATGAATGTTTCAAATAGGCTATACTACACTCACCAGGGATTGAAAGAATATCACACACAAGATGAGAAAGGTTTGGAAATTGTGCACAGTGGCCTACCCACCACTGAATGAGATCACAGGTATCAAAATCCTCCTGCAGGAGCTTCAAGTGCTGCTCAAATTCATCTATTGAAATATTTGATTGCTTCTTGTACCTTGCTGTGAAGTTGACCTTCATTGGAGACTTCCCAGCATTCTTTAAAGGGTGTGTTTCAGTGGGAGATGATGAAGAGACTGATTGCACCACCACCATAGCATACTGCTGTTTATAAAGAGCATGTAGATTGCTCTTCTGCATCTCAATATGCATTTGTGTAGTGATATCATCCCCACAGTCACTGTGGAGTCCATAGTACGAGTTGCAGGGGTCAAGAACTTCAGAATACACAGAATAGAATAGATAATTAGCTAGCCAAACTGACTCACAATGAAAGATGATATACTTGAAGCCCAGACATAGAAAGGTGACTCATCAACCTTGAAGTAATAATCACTAAGCTTATAATGAGACTGGTCAGTGCAAACCACAGCTTCACTGGGGCTGAATCTGAAAGCTCTGCCAAGTCATCTCAAAGTAACTCCTGAAGTCCATGGAATATTGCATGTGTAGAAGATAGCATGGGGCACTTTTTTGTGGACATTTGAGTGGTAGCAGAGCAAAAGGCCTTTCACCATTATGTGACTAGCTCAATCCCTGCCCAATTGGTGTCAGAGAGTTCATATTGCCTGAGGTCACAAGTCTTCACAACAAAGTTGTCAATAGCTTGATGAAAATCAAGTGCCCAACATAGCATCTGATGTGTGAATGACCAACAAGTCTTGACATCCAAGATGAGCATGAGGTAAACTTGACTTATTGCATTCTCAGCCTTCTTAAGAGACATTGTGACTTCTGCAAGCCATGCTTTCCATCACTGTGGGCTTGAACAGACAGAACAAACAATTTTTCAAAGCTAGTTTTGTCTTAGCAGTAGAATATGTATTGTGCAGCATATGTCGGAAATTTTCTAATCGGTTGCAACAGCGTGCCTGTGAGACTCGGTTTCAACCATATTGATACCGAGTCAAGATATCGGTACCTAAGTTCTATTCTTAATGCCCAGTAGTAATATTTATACCAAAGTCACTTCATTGATACTGACGTGTACTATTGATACCGGGTCTTGACTTTAGTACGTCAATTACAATGTTGTTCCAACAAGCACTGCCAACAATCAATTATTGCCACACCATCCTCTCAACACTCCTTCACCATCAACTTCAGCCCTTGTTAGTATCTTCCACTCTACTTGTTACAGTTGCCTCCGAATCAGAGACAAACAGTGTCTGATTCATCTGAATATTACCATCTGGATCTTAGACTGTCAATTTAGAATTTCGCCTGGTAATAATAATTTAAATGTTAGTCTGCCAGCCCTTAACTGATTCAGATCCTTCAAGCTTCACCCGCCAGTGCTTCTCCATCAAAGTACACTATTCCTGTACCAGGTGCCCTTACACTTAGACTGAACTTGAATTGTTCCTGTTTCAACATAGATGCCTGCCGATTTGCAGCGATCCTGTGATCATTGTGGCCAATCCTTCCATCGCCAAGGATTCCGAACACACAAAAAAGCTTGCCAGAAGCAATCAGAACAAAGGCGAGAGGAGATAGAGCTTGCTAGGGAAATTTGTTGAGGTACGTTGTCTATAACATTATTATGGTTTCATGCTCGTCAACCAATTTTTAAATTGTAGAACAAGAACAGGCACAACAGAGTAGTGTGTTTATCGGTGAACATCCATCTGTCAGTGGCTCATCTCTTTGTAAGTCATCATATTAATACTGATTCATCGGACATTGATGCAAGCTACCATCAATCATTCAGAGGATGTCGATTTCGATTTTGATAATCAGATTGACTATCCAGACGACGCTGACGTGGGGCAGACCGATTCCGATTGTATGTCTTTATGATTTTTTTTGTGTTATTGTGTTTGCAACTTACATCCATATAGATCTTCCACTACTATCTGCAACAGCATCACCTGTACCTCAACACGATGTGGATGATATAAAAGTGGAATACCACCCCAGTAGTGGTCGCCCTACCCAAGTGTACCATTTCGAGGACTATGGTCATGGTGCCAGTGCCCCAACAGCTGTTCCGAAAGCAGATCCTGAGCCCTGGAAGCCATTTTGCACTCGTATCAACTTTGAGGTTGCGGAACTTGCCCACGAAGCTGCACTCTCTTACGAGCAGCTGGACCAGCTCATTGAACTTGTTCATCGCAGTAGGTTCGAATTGTTTACCCTCTGGAATCACAAAGATGTGTGAGACACATGGGAGGCAGCATCATTCAAAATGACACCTGTATGTACTATTCATTAATGTTGTATGTAAAGTCTATGCTTATTGTGCTCCTTTCATGTAATAGTTTACAAAGGAGGAAGTCGTCGTGCCCTTCCAAGGGATCGATAAGACATTCCCATTATTTCATCGCTCACTGTGGGACTGGGCTACAGATCTACTTCAAGATCCACAAGTAGGTCCGCATTTCGTCTTCAATCCCCAAAGGCTTTCGAAGTTTGACAGCAAGAAGTTCGTTTGGTTCATTCATGAGCTGTGGACCACGAATAATTTCTGGGAATATCAAGTAGGTCATGTCCTTATTAATATCCTGTTAAGTGTCTGCGTTGTGTACCAACTGAGGATTAATATTGTAGTTGAAAATCCCACCAGACGCAAAACCTCTTGCATTTATTTTGTATGCCGACAAGGCCAAATTATCGTTGTTTGGTCGTGCAAAAGGTTATCCTGTAGTTGCTCACTGTGCTAATCTTCCTATTGTGGTTTGGAATGGAGAAGGCTTGGGTGGGGGGCGTGTTGTTGGTTGGCTACCTATTGTTTGCTCTACAATTCCTTGCCAATGATGCTGACATTATTAACACTCAGAGCTTTGACAGGTAAAGGAAGATAAGAAGCATTCCGGAAAGCCTGCTTTTGTCAACTTCAAGAATGCGGTATGGCACGCAGTGTTTCTGATGATTCTTGCCTGTCTTGCACCACTATCAAAGTTCGGTTCTGCCATTAAATGCTGGGACAATGTTATTCGTGTTTTCTATCCAATTGTGCTCATACTCTCTGCAGACTACAAAGAACAGTATGTATAATTCTATTAGTTCCTTTGGTACTATTAGATAACATCTGGATATGTTCACTGTTGTAGGGCTGTAATGGCATTGATTCGTGGTTTGATGGGCAAATTTCCTTGCCCTATCTGTCTAGTGCCTCACAACGAGCTTTCTAATACACTTAATGTGTATCCTCTCCGCACATCCGTAGATACCAAGGCATTATGTGCTCGAGCCCAAGAGTCTACTACATTGCAGGCAAGGGAGCAGATCTTGAGTTCCCAGAGCCTTCGTAATGTTGATGTGGGTCTCTCTTTTGTTTGTATTTTACTTAATAATCTACCATTGTTATCAGAGCTCATTTGATGTCCTCGAGCACACCGATGTTCACAGGGCTCTATCTCATGATAAACTCCACTTCAACAACGAGGGATTGTTCAGTGATCACACATGGGCCAAACTGCAGAAATGGGTCGAACATTCTGGTTGACAGGCTGCTGTGCAGATTGACAGCTTGTGAGTCATTTTTTCAGCTGGATTTTTGTAGGCATTAATTTAGATTGTCAGCTTTCAATCAGTTCCACGTTGGTGAAACCTGAATCACTTCGATCAGGTTATATCAGTATCATTTTCTGATGGAACAAAATATGAAGACATATCAAAGGCAAGCCTAGACTATTCACTTTTTGACATATTATTCACATCAATTTAGCTTATCGTCTTTGCAGCACATAATGTGTTTGACTGTGATATGGATCCAGAGGCATATCTCCTGCTCTGTTGTATCCGAAGCTATGTAGGGTTTAATATCTATGCTTCATTAGAGGTCCATACTGAAGACACCATCAAAGATGGCCAAGAAGCTTTGTCAAAGCTCACTGAATTGTTGGATGTATGTATCCCTCATACTAGTATATTATTGATCCATGGTGTTGATTCAAATTTTACAATCAGAAATACATTGAAGATACAGCAGAGATTTGTGAGAAGTCCTGGAATTTTCCTAAGAAACATCTTTCTGCCCATCTCTTCAATGATATTGAGGTGAAAGGTGTCTCCCAAAACTATAGCACCAAGCCTAATGAGAAAATGCATGGCCCATTGAAAGACACTTATCAAGATCGCACAAATTTCAAGAACTTTGCTGAACAGGTAAGCGATTTCTGAATCCAAGTCTGTGTGATAATTTAAATTTTAAAGATTCTCCAATACAACCATGACAGCCTGGTTGCAGAATATATTTGTGGCAAGTTGGATTACCTCAACACTTGGAATCTCAGTGTATCCAATTCAGAAGATCAACCTGATACTGCACTGGAGGCCGATGAAGTTGATCTGACAGAACCAACTGATGCACAGCATTTTAGTCTTGGTTCAAAGCAGGCAGCAATGTCATTCATAGACATCGAGGCAGGTAGTGCGGGTAACCCAGCATTTGGCAGATTTTGGATCAAGCTAAACAGCTTTCTGAACCATTCATTTGCCGCCAACAAGATACCATTTCCAGATGGACGACAGATCCAACTGACTGCCAGTGAGATGGTGAGTTGATGATGTTTGCAGCTCCGAAATGATATAATTTGTATCTTACTCTGAGTCCTGCTCAGATCACAGAATATTGATTCCTTAAAGTCAATTTTGAGTCGTTTGTCAACAGACTACCTTCGATGCACGCCGATGTTCCACGGCTCACCATGATATGATTGTATCATCTTGCGGACCGACACTCGCATCACCTTTGGCAAATTGATGTTGATTTTCACCTGTACGGTAGGGGATGTTCAGTATCCTATCATGCTCGTTCTTCCATATGACCAACCGGTTGGTGTTCATCCACAAAAGGACAAAGACTTTCAGTTTTGGCGGGTTAAGACAAAGCCTAGGGCTTCCACAGAGTTTTTTTCAGTTCACTCAATTATTCAGGGTTGTATGATAGTAGAGGATGCCAGCAGACCTGACGAGTCTTTGGTTGTTGACACGGATATGTTCCTTCGAATGCAGGACATCCGCAGCCAGTGGTTGGATTCTTACTTCCTCCCTTATCTCTGAATCCCTGCCTTAGACTAATAGCCACCTCGATCCTCATCAGAGCAAACCCATTTCTTGCCATTATGGTCTTCTTCCATCTTGCGATACATGGCACCTCAGACTGTAACTACTGTAACTCCCCCTCCCCCAACAGCTTCCTCAAATTCAACACCTCAACCATCACCTCACCATTCGGCCTACTCATAAATCTCACTCCCAATCCAGCAGCCAATCCCAATTCCCGTGTCCGTGCTACTTCACAGGACATTGAGGACCTACCTCCTTGATGCTGCCACTGATGAAAGGAGTGCTCTCAATGCCTGTGACCAACAGCCACAGTCTCCCCGTGCTGTGTTGGCTGCCCCCCAGTCCAAGGGTATCCCACTAGGTCCATTAGATCAACCTGGCGAACTCAGGACCTATCAAACCCATATTTTTCCCCTGCCATCACAGGCACCCCAGGGTCAAGCACAAATATCAGTGCGTGCCTTTTTTCATGAATGGATCTTGAGTTGATGATGTAGCGCCAGCTCACAATGGCTCCCCACTAACATCTCCTAATGCCATCATCCCTGCCATCACACCAGCAACTCCACCCACTATTCCTCCCACCACCTCTTTCCCCCCAACCAACTCAATCGGCCAGCACATCTGCTGCCAATGTGGTTTACCAGGACACTACAAAGACAGCAGGTGCATAGAAAAATGGGGACCTGGGCCAGAAGGGCCCAGTACCATATGCAACCGCTGCAGAAAAAAAATGAAGCGTGTAGAACGGCGGGGGACGACCAATGCAAATGTGGGTGGCAGTAGTAATGCCAATGCAACTTGATTGCACCGTACGGATACCATGCTCGTATTCTGATACAGGTGCAGGTGTTCTGAATACCGTGTTCACTGTAACTACTACGGTATTAGTTATGTCCTACCGAAACTAATATCTAGTCCATCCTCTGAGATTTTCATTCATACCACGTGCTAAAAAGGTGCGTTTCAATGGATTGTCAATATGATTATGTCAGCATTTAATCACGTTTTCTCACTAAGTTCACTGGTTGAATTCAATGTTCAATATTGCAACTTCTCAATCTTAGTCCCAAGCCAATTGGGACCACAATTCAAGCACATTCAATGGATGTCAAGCAAGTGCAGGTGAGTCTGCATCATTAGTCTTCTAGGTCAAAGCATGTTGAGCTAATAGCATGATGTCTGAATCTCTCGGTTTTAAATATTAAACAGCGCTTAGACTGTTTAACATCATCATCGGTCCCAATGGTGCATTTAAGTTTCAATGCCAGCTGGCCATCAGCACTTAGAGATGGTGCCACACAGGTAAGTTGCATCGTGTCATATTGTCATTCACCCGTATGCTGATTTCAATTACACGTCAAGGCAATGCACGATGTAATTGCCCTTGTGTTTTCTTTCATCATGTTGTTTGGTCCCGGTCCAAGTTGCACAGCCAATATTTTCGACTATTAATGGTGGGTCCATCCATCATTATTTTCCACACTGTGTTTTACTTGACTGTACCAGTTCTCGTGATGCCTCAGTGTCCCATCACACATGATGACTCAGAGTCTGAGTTAGACTACAATGATGTATCTGAATTGGATGCACTTTCATCTGTCACAGTAGGGATCTCATCAACCACTCAGTCATCAGCTTCTGTGCAGGGTGGAGACATGGAGGTAATGTTAATGCCTTGCTTCGCTCACATTTGGTGACTCTAACTTTGTGCATCTCAAGATCATTTGAAGTCTGCAACTAGAAAACCAGTCGCTTAAAAATAACAATAGGACTCTGGGAGAGAAGAACAAAATCTTGGCATCCAATCAACGTCGACGTTCAAGTGCACAAGTTCCCGACGAGCTGAAGGCTTACAATGTTGAACTCTTGACCTTTGCTTGCAAATATGGTGTTATTGCTGAAATGTTCCCACCTGAGCACCACGTTCTCAGATTGCCTGTGCCAAACCCTCCGCCCATCATCATATCTGCTAGTCACTATGCAAGCAAGAGTGCCGAAGAACTTTGTCTTGTGACAGAGGTGTATTCACTTCTACCGGATCACCTCCATCATTTCATACCTACTTCTCATTTTAAATCATTGGTATATTAGTTCATATATTTCATTGTGCAACCAAACACTGATTGATATGTACTGTAGCTAGAGCAGCATCTCCAAGGTGGGCACTCAAGTGAGATCGGCAAACTATGCTTGATGGCAGGGCGTATCTTCGGTCTGGATTCGTCCTACTTTGACCTGAGTTTCATGAAGCGGGATACCATTCCTGAGATCTAGAAGATCCTTGGACCAGGTAATGCTGGTGGTCGCTCCTCTCCGTCAAAATTTCCGCCCGTCCTTTTTACAAATCAAGAGATGGACCCCACAATGTCCACAGTGTTCGGTAATTGGGAACCGCTTGCAAAGGTAATTTTTTAAGCTTCACTCTTTGAAGAATATTGTTTCATGCTAACAGATCTACATAGGCAATTAGGATCGTGATGTTTGGAAAGAATTCACTAGACATTTCTGGGTGGCCACATGCTAAGTGCAATGCTCGAAAATGGGGCACAACATCCTGTACTCCCGGTCTTCTGGCATGGGGTTGGGTCACAGTGAGTTCTATTTCTGCTACAGTCAATCGTCTGAATCAGCATCTAACTATTATTCTTTAGTTGATCTTCATCCTTTCTCCCAACACTTCATTCACGAAAGCTGGAGTTGGCGCAAAGTCTTGGCTACCATATGCTGCCATGTTTACAGCCTACAAGCAACTGTGGGTCACCCTTTGGGATCAACCTCGTATTTGCTTGATCCGCAAAAAGATTGACGCCTACGTCTAGCAATTGTCCTCGACTTCCAATGTTGCGACGTCTGACACTGACAGCGAAGACTTTACCTCTGATCTGATGTGTTTGGCCATCACAAATGCAGGGTGCAAGGAATCCGACTTTCCTGGACCGACTACTGACAATGATATTCCTGGACCAGTCACCCCCATTTCACCCATAGTCATTCCAGCAGCATCTGAATCAGCCCTCCCTCCTGAACCTGCAGTACCGGTCATTGTTCCTGCTGCACTAGCCATCCCAGTGCTTGGCCCTGCAAAAACTACCACCGCTCCAGATCCCAATCCTACAACCCTCCTGCCTGCTATTCCGACCCCAACTGTGGCATCTGCAGGTGCAGCTGCTGTTACAGTCACTGCGGCCTCTGAATTCCCTCCAGCAGCCGCTATTGAGGTTCCTGAAGCACCCAATGATGTAGAGATTCTACCAGTGGTGGCAGCAGCTCCATCCTCTGGTCGTCGGGGCCAAGGAAGGAAGGCAGGGATGCTGGTGCCTGTGTCGAGTGGGCCAGCAGGTGAGGAGGCCAGCCGACCGAAACGATCCTGGAAGAAGTAATATTAAGAACTGCCACCTACAGACTGCTATTACCGTATTATTTGATATGTTTTGTTGAGGATGGGTGCTAGTTGCAATTGGATTTACTTGCTCTCAATGATATTTGAATTGAATTGAAACCTGCCTGTTTGTATTCCAATGTCATTGAGACACACTTAGGTTATTTGGATAAGCCTTGGGATCTAGATTTCAAGGTACCGCAAAATCAGCTTGGACAGTTGCAGCCGACGGTCAATATTGCTAACTGGGTTGAAACCCTGATTGAAGGCACGATTGTGACACAAACTCAATATTGTAACATGAATTGTAACACAAATGTAATGTCACACTCTTTTATTGCAACCTATTGGGACCTCGGCTTGTCATTGGATCATTGCAACACATTACAAGGCAATGAAACCCAATTAGGAAATTTCCAACATACATACCTTTTCAACCACAGACAATACCTGCTGCAATGACTCAAAGTTATCCCTGGCCAGCTGTTCATTGGTATCATCTTCAGCCTCATCAAGAAGAGCCACATAGTTATCATGCTCACAATTGAGTGGCACTGACTGAATCTTGATATGCAACTCATTGATTTCACTTTGCATCTGGCTTGATGCCTCCAATATCTTCAAGCAGCTGCATGGCAGCCAAGTGGACAATGTGTGGCAAGCAGTGGATGCACAAGTGCTTATCAGAGAAGTCAATTCCTTCATCAGCACACTTCTCTCCAAGTGCTTGAAGTAGGGTGTCATTATTTGAGGTGTTATTGCATACAACAGCCATGATGCAATTTTTCAGTCCATATAGCTCTAAGGTATTCCAAACCACTTCAGCAAGATTAGCTTCACTATGTTCACTAATGATCTCATGGAAATCAATCAAAAATTCTTCTATAAATGTGCAGTTATAATTCAGTACAACAAGATATAGCAGCTGGCAACATACCCCAACTCCAGTCATTTGTGATATAATGCAGGACAATGGCCAGGAAATTGGTTACTTGAAGTCTGTGTGTCAAGAGAGAGGCTGACTTTAGACTTGAGTTTCTGTCATATAATTAGTTATTCTTTGGCTCAACTCAACTCAACTCAACTCAACTTACCTCAATCATATTCCTTAACACCTTCAATAGTATCTTCTCCCATCTTCATAACATGACACTTGATGGCAAGTTTTCTAGGGACATGGAGTGGGGAGCCTCTATGCACATAGTCTAGGAATGCTTTGAACTCTGGTCATTCTACCTCCTCAAACAGCTGGTCACATGCCACAAGCCACTGGGTGAGCAGCTCTTCAAACTTGGCTTGGTTCTAGTTGCCAAAAGCTTTGGTGACCTGCTTGTTGAATGCATCAATGATGTTTACTGATACTTGCTACAGCTGGACCAAATATTGTGCAGCAGCTGTAGCATCAAGCACCTTTTCTCCCTGTGCAATTCTGAGTTCATCATTGGTAGGTGGGGTTCCATGGGACTTTAAGAGTAGACATAGTCAATACATTGGTGGAAAATGAGTCTTCAGATGACCAATCAAACCTGAGACTAGTAAGCAACAGGACATGCCTTAAAAATGTAACATACCATTCAGACTACTTTTCATTGCACACATGATGGTAAGGACCTTGTGGTTGCCCAGATAATGTTTGTTGCCAACATCATCTGCTTGTCCATCAGAATTCATCTCCACAAGCTCATAGAAGTAATAAATTGGATTGTGCTTGCTGGCCTGCTAATGTTTTGGAGTGACCTGAGTCAGAATAGCTATGAACAACAAGAAAGAACTTACCTTTTATAATCAGGGAAGAGCCAAGCTCATTGATGCTGTAAGCTACTACTGCTATCCTTGTCATCTACTTCCTCCACCCAAGTGCGCTTGGATGCCTGGGAATTGCTGGTTGCAGGAAAAGGTTGGTTGGCAGCCTTGCACCTTGTTTTCTGTCAGAGTTGGTGTGTGTTGTTGCCCCCTCATTGTGGTACAGTTTTCATGGGCAACATTGCAGCAAGCTACATAATTAGTGAGACTAGTCAAGAAAAACACAAGACAACTTACCTCCACATTTGTTATCTCCTGGATATCACTGTTAGAGCCTGATGAGGATGACTCCAAGCTGGATTCAGAGCCATCCCCTGTGAAATCACCATCATCAGCATCTGAAGCATCCTCAACTGGGAGAGTCAAAAAGAAGTTGTTGTTGGTGATAATGGTGGTCTTCTCAGGGTAAACAATAAGACTGGCAATGGTGATGCAGAGGCTGATCATTGTCTTCACGTTCAGCTCAAATAAGAGTATTCATGCGCTCAGGATTTTTGGGGCATCTCCCATGGCCAAGAACCTCCTCAAAAGCTTGATCCTTGGCAGGTACACATGTGTTGGGAGCATCAGATGACATTGAGCAACAATATGGGAGGAAAAGAACAGTACCAGTAGATATCTTGACCAGTGTCATGGTTCCTCCAGGAAAGGGGCAAAGGAATTGAAGAATATTTGATCTGGACATATACTTCTTTGATCTGGTATGAACTTCACAACAGCCACCACCCATGATCCAAAAGATTCAGCCTAATCAGGGAATACCTAACTTTTGAAGTTTTGGTGATGAGTTATCCTCGTTGATGGTATTTATAATATAATCATAATCATCGCTTGACACATCAGAGAAGCTCTGCAGATCAAATCCATCGGCAAGATAGTCATGACGCCATGGCTCGTACCTAGACATTAAAATCTACACCATCATGGAACCATTCCAAGTCCCTTCTGATACAAGCAATAATTTGTTCATGCAAAGCTGTTGCGACGAGACTCGACAAAGGATATGGCACAATATACAATGATAAAAAACCGACTATCTTTTCTGGTGGTTTCATATCTTAGGAAGGGAGTCGCTGAATCTACGAGCTCCTCGCCCCGCATTGTGGAACTTGGAAGTACAGGTGTCAGAGCCGGCGTTTGCCGTGGCAGGACCTACGATATACATCCAATTTTGCAGGAACTTCACGTTACTTACCTCCTGAGTCGGACTTGTACCGAATGGCGAGTGGCATTTGGTTGGTGACCATTGTGTAGCATATGTGTCCAATCACACGCCTGTACGACTTGTCCGAATCCGAAGACAAACGCGTTAAGAAACTACTTCCATGTTAAAATAAATTGTCCATTGAGGTCGACGGTCGCATTCGACACCACTAGCTCTTCAGTCGCCTCCTTATAGGTCCACACCCCAACTGGCAATCCTTGCAACGTGACCTGCGTTGGCTTCTGCACGCCAAGCACAGCAATCGTCTCCAACTTTTGCTCAATCGCATATTCACCCTTGCTCTCAATCTTCAGCGTGTCATCGGCAGCCTGAAACGTCAGGATCCGACTTGGCCCAGGTGGGAAACTGATCCCATCATCTACATATGCATTGCCGAATGCAGTGCCTGCTGCATTGAGTGATACGAGCAGCGCATAGGGGCCTTCGCGAGTCTCGTAGGTCGTGTACCCGGGCTCGTGGTGCAATAGCAGAGCAGAGTTGTCGCGGATGTGGACGTTGATGTGGCTGATGGGGGCATCTAGGGTCGTATTTCCTCCGGATGTTGCATTTACGACGGCGTGAGTGTACCAGTCACGCCAGATTACACTACCGCGACCAGGGAAGATACCTGTCGCGTGGTACGTCAGTGGCGGCGGTGTTTTATAAGGTTTGGTCCATTACCCTCAACAATCGTGGCTCCGGGAGTCAGCACCGGAGTGACTAGGATGTCACTTCCAACGAGCCATTGCCTGTCCACGGTGAAGAGCTCAGGCTCATCAGGGAACTCGTAGAATAACGCTCTGACAGGCGGAAGACCAGCCATCGAGGCATTGGCAAAGAGTGTATACTTTGCATATCTATCAACAACGTAATCACGAGATAATGTAGATACTTACCCAGTACGGCAGCAGGGCGTATCTCGCAGCGATGGCGATGCGGGATGCGTTTGCTACGCTTGGCCAGCGGTAAGGTTCTTGAGAAAGGGCAGCATAGCGATTGTGGTTCCTGTAAAAGGGAACGAACGCCGAGAGCTGCATCCAACGGTTGCACAATTCCTCGTTGGTATTGTTATCTGTACATGTTGTGAATCAGATACTGATCTATGTTCCGCAGGATACATACTGAAGCCACAGGTGTCAGCACCCACCATCGGAATTTGGTAAATCTGGAACTGTAGCACACCCTGTATGTTGAGGTACATATACTGCCACTTGCTGTAGTTGTCACCAAGCTAATAGAGACGTCAACATCCCACCATATTCCGCCGAACGAATTAGAAATACCCAATGACCAGTCCACTTTCCAGCAGAAGGGAAGGTCGATCTGCCGATCAAAAACGGACGCTTTCCAGGTAGGATTGATTGAACAGCAAGGTTGGTTGTCTTCGCCTCCATGAATCCAAACATGTTGTGCACATCGAGCTCTGCATACCCACCGTAGTGCGTCGCATTGGTCGCCACAGTGATAGTGTTAAGGGATCCGATCGCTGGAGAGAATTCAGAATCAGAGCGAATCAGTGGCGTATAACGGGGATGAATCTACTGTTATGGATGGCATAAGGCGGGCTGTTGAGATCGACGCGTTGTTCGCCACCTGCACCGACACCCCGTTTTTCTATCACGGATACCGAACTACCTCCGCATGAATATGTAGAGGTTCCGTTGATAGTCATGTTCCCACTAGGTCCCCATACTGTTTCATTGTAACTTCATCAAGCATCATTAATAACACGTCACTACTGTAGGTCAAACTGCCATACCATTCAGGGTACCCGGTAACGACCGCGGCGACGACTTTGGGAGGAGGAGTAGATAAGTTGGCGCCAGTCCCGC
Organism: Suillus paluster; assembly: GCF_016628075.1. Classification (NCBI taxonomy): domain Eukaryota; kingdom Fungi; phylum Basidiomycota; class Agaricomycetes; order Boletales; family Suillaceae; genus Suillus; species Suillus paluster. The sequence continues at coordinate 124,432 of NW_024537633.1, forward strand.
TTCTCACCAGTCAGCTTCGAACGGACCGCGAACAAAAGCCAGCCTTACCAGGAGGAGCCACAAAATGAGGCTGGTTCGTTCATGTCGAGCCAAATACCGGAGAATTCGACACCCATGTCCGTCCAGTTTCTGAGACTGTCGGTCCATACAGAGAGCACATTTTCGCTGAACCAGTCCGGGAAGACCTGACAGAGCAAGTAAATTAGTTGAAGAGGGGTTCCATAGGTCTGGAATGACTGACGGTGTACCCAGGCCAGACTTCCCCAATGTACAGAGACCCATCTGGATTCTTAATCCACACATCTCTGCAATGCATTCATCGCTCAAGTCCATTACAGAGATCAAAGAACTCACTCTTCGACTCCCCGTGTGAAAGGATCATACTAAGTAACAATACAGTTAGGAAGTATCTGATCGCAGCATACCAAGAGACTTACAACGTCAGTTGAATTCACTGTGACAGCAATGGCGGCATCGACAATAGGGATGTCTAACGAGCAGTTCGATCAAGCTCAGCAGAGAAAGAGTATAAGCACACTTACAATGTTGATGATTCGCAGCCTTTCACCCAAGTCAGACAGACATACTCTATTGGGGAAAACACCCACCAATTCTTGGATGAACTCACGAACATCATCCCCAGGGAAACTGACTGGGTCAGTAGTGAAGTCACGGTAAGCGTGATACAAGTCGATATCGTTCCATTGAACTATAATATCAACTGAGAATCACGAGCAATGAGTCCCACTATAGATGTGCCAGACCTTCCAGGGGGATGTCCGCCAAGCGCATCTGCGCGACGACTTCTCTAACCTCGCTGATGTTATGGTACCCCCATCTGCGTATAACTTAGTTGAGTCTCTTCTATCACATAGCAGGAAACATCACCTGCAAAGGTGGAACCCAAAGCCCCACGCTGGCTGCCACGTAGGGAACCCGATGACTGAACCGTACTGGGAAATGACTTCTGTATCCGTGAGACCAGAAAAGAAGTAAAAGTCCAAGATACCGCCAATCACACGGTACTCGATTAATGATACTTTCGAGTTCGGAGGTGTCTGCAGGAAGACATCTGAACCCGCAGCACTGAGGAATAATATTAACGGACGGATTGGGATGAATTGGGGAATAGAATACCTAAGTAAAAGAACACCAGAGGAAGAGGCCTTTCCGGTTGTCACATTATACCGATGTTCGACGTAGATTGGATGGGAGCCATACCTGAAGACGAAGAGTTCGTCACGTGAAAAGATGATTTCAAGCCATGTGACTTACAAGTTTTGATCAATGAAATCTTGAGCATCGCGAGCCCAGTGCGTCTGGATGGTGCCGACGCCCCCGTCCGTTCCAATGTCGCGCCTAAATCCACTGCTGGCAATAACTTCACCTAATCCGTAGATGTTGGTGCCATACGGCAGAGCTGAAGTAACCTGGAGGTATTGATCCTCGAATACGAGAGGGAAACCATCGAATGCTGTACTTGGATCAGATGCATTGGAAGGTGCAATAGGGGTCGGCGGAAGTGATGAAGTTCTCGTGTCAAACAAGGGCATTGCGTCCGGGTCAGAGCGTCTCGTGATCCAAAATGCGAAAGGCATTGCATCATAGTTGAACATGAGGTCAGAGCTGCCTGTATAAGATGTCGTTGGCGCAGCAGGTCGTTCGATCACCGACTCGGGGATTGTAAACTGTTGGTTGGCAGTGTCATATATCTTGACATGTAAACTAAAACCAGCCATTAGCGTTGCACTTGGCACAAGACTCAGGAAATTATGTACGTGGACTGCGACTGGTAAGTGACTTCGATGGTGAGGTCTGATATATCTAGTCCAAATGCATTGCATGCTGGACCAGCGAGTGTGAGCTGAGCAGTAAGACCAATGTCAGACTCTTGAAGCGACCCTAGAGTGTATCCTAAACCCAGGCCATCGTCAATGTCAACTGCCAAGACATTGTACAGCGGTCTAACCTGGGCAGTCCGTGACATTCATCGAGTAAGGCGACGTTGCGGCGGCATCAAGAGCGTGCTTATTTCCTAGTACACTGCGCTGGGCGCTAGATGAGACCCCTCCCGAAACTGTAGGCGCCAGGGCACACAGGGCACCCAAAAGCAGGGAGAACATGACGGTCGACTTTAGAGAAGGAATCCGTTGCGACTCGCGAATGGGGAAGATGTGGTGTTTATATTTATAAGTACTCATATACTTGTGAGACCTTGCTTCTTCGGTCTAGCCGCATGGAACGGAACTTTATACAGCAAAATTCATCATGCCCCTGCAACGCCAGTGAAATGAAAGTTTGAGTTTACACTAGTACGAACACTTTACGAAAGCGTATGGCCCGGTACTGTGATTTGGCCTGCTGTGGTATTCAGGAGTGTCGTCGATTCCATCGAATGGCACGCACATTACAGGTTCCACCGGCACTGTCACTAAATTTCGCTAGCAGGAAGCATACCATGAATATCCAGGTGTTAAATTCTGGGGAGTGCCTCAAGTGTCAACCATTGAAGTCAGGTCCATGGCTCACGAAGCCGGATCTCTGCCAGACGTGTCTGCCATCGTGCAACGACTGCTGAAACTGCTGCGAGAATTTCTTGCAATTCTCCGACCAACTGTGGCGGAGAAATTGGCACACCGTGACGACAGCGGGCCCGCGATGAGCTTACATCGAGATTTAAGAACCAGAGGATTAGCCATCATGCGAATTAGGCTTTTGAGCCATGTCTTCTCAATGCAAGATCTGAATCAGAAAGCGGCGGGAAGATCTACTAATGGCAGCAGATTTGAAGCAAAGCCGGGCGGAACGAGTGGTTTGGCGGTCCTGGGTTTGTATTCGACCCCCCGTCGGATGGTGACGGTAAGTGCCGCGAAGCTTATACGGTTGTGTACAGGTATAACCTAGTGCCATTGTTTCGATGTCCATCTCATCATGAGTACTTTGTACTCAGGAATTTGTCCAAAGCTCGCAATGCATGAGCTTGATCAGTTGCGCTCGTTGTTGAAGTGCTTCACGATTGGTGAAAACACATATAGTTTTCTCTCAGTTTTTCCGTAGCAGGCATACAGTGATCAAGCTCAAGTTCCTGAACCATACGATATCCTTGTACTAGAAGACCGAACACATGAGGCTCCTCTCGACTTCAAAGAACCTCGAGAGGAAGTTATTCACGACTGGCCAGCGCCAAATGCACATCCAGTTCTGCAGGCGCCTCACTTCTCTGTCAAGCCGAGCAGTGTCGTCGATGGTAGTACTTATCTCCAGCATGGGTTTCGAACAGTTGGAGGACTAATCACGAACATCTACAGGACGACATCTCCGACAAACACCGAACACGTCAAACTACTATGGCTTTACATGTGCACCCCAGAAGTCTATATTCGCAATGATATATGGATCTTTCTCACCCCACTATTCTCAGTTCAAACGGTCCTGGCCTGGGCATGAGTGAAGTACATCACGAAACGTACCAGCGAGGAGATCATCGAGGAGACATACCATGACCAGCTAGAGGCTCAACCCGAGAGACCTTCGAGAACAAGCTCGAGCAGGAACTCAACGGTTTGCGCTCATGACGACTCTGGTACGTATGCGCAGACAGAAGAACCTCAAAGACGATAATAACTAGTCATGGTGGACTCTGGGTGTGTCCACAGACTGTGATCTATATTCCTCGTAAAGTCATACGTTCGTATTTGACGTGCACACAAAAGTTTCATTTTCAATGAACTTCGTCCCACTCAGATACATACGGGGTATGCTTGGATCGACCACTCTGTAACATTGTGTAATAACTGTCCCAAACAAGTGGCTGACCCAACTTGTGCGGTAAAATATTTCTAATTACGCGCATGTCCAAATGTCAAGAACAACACGCTAGAAGCTACTTCCACGCTAAAGTAAACTGTCTATTAAGGTCGATAGACGCATTCAACACCACCAGCTCTTCGGTAGCCTTCTCATAAGTCCACCCTTCACACGGCGATCCTTGGAACGTGACCTGTGTTGGCTTCTGCACGCCAAGCACTGTAATCGTCTCTAACTTTTGCTGAATCACATATTCACCCTCGCTCTCGACCTTGAGCGTGCCTTCAGCAACCTGGAACGTGAGGCTGCTGCTTGGCCCAGGGGGGAAACTGATGCCATCGTCCACATACGCAGTGCCAAATGCCGTGCCTGCTGCATTGAGGGAAATGAGGAGGGCATAGGGACCTTCGCGAGTCTCGTAGATCGTGTACCCGGGCTCTTGGTGCAACAACAGAGCAGAGTTGTCGCGGATGTGAACATTGATGTGGCTGATGGGAGCGTCTAGTGTTGTATTGCCTCCGGACGTAGCGTTTACGACGGCGTGAGTGTACCAGTCGCGCCAGATTACGCTACCGCGTCCAGGGAAGATACCTGTCGGATAGTACGTCAGTGAGGGTGGTTATCGGTGAGGTTTAGACCATTACCATCGACGGTGGTAGCTCCCGGAGTAAGCACTGGAGTCACGAGGACGTCGCTTCCAACTAGCCATTGCCGATCCACAGTGAACAATTCGGGCTCATCAGGGAACTCGTAGAATAGCGCTCTGACAGGCGGGAGACCAGCCATTGAGGCATTCGCAAAGAGCGTATACTTTTGCATGTCAAATGTCAACGATGTGATCACGAGAGGGCGCACATACTCACCCAGTACGGCAGCAGGGCGTACCTAGCAGCAATGGCGATGCGGGATGCGTTTGCTACGCTTGGCCAGCGATAAGGCTCTTGGGGAAGAGCAGCATAGGTATTGTGGTTCCTATAGAAGGGAACGAAGGCTGAGAGCTGCATCCAACGATTGCACAACTCCTCGTCGGTATTATCGTCTGCGTAGACCATTAACCAGACACCGACACACATTCCGCGGGATACGTACTAAATCCACAGGTATCAGCGCCCACCATCGGAATTTGATAGATCTGGAACTGCAACACTCCCTGAATGTTGAGGTACATGTACTGCCACTTGCTGTAGTTGTCGCCAAGCTATCAGAGACGTCAACATTCCACTATATGCCTCCGAGTGGATTCAAAGTACCCAATGACCAGTCCATTTTCCAGCAGAAGGGAACGTCGATCTGCCGATCAAGAACGGACGCTTTCCGGGCAGGATCGATTGAACAGCAAGGTTGGTCGTCTTTGCCTCCATGAATCCAAACATGTTGTGCACATCGAGCTCGACATATCCGCCGTAGTGGGTCGCGTTGGTCGCCAGGGTGTTGCGGTTAAGAGCTCCGATCGCTGCATTCCAGAGAATTCTCAGTCACATGGCAATGATGGTATACAACAGATGAAACTGACCATTATGAATGGCATATGGTGGACTGTTGAGATTGACGCCTTGTTCGCCACCTGCACCGACACCCCGCTTGTCTATCACGGTCATAGCGCTCGAGCTTGCTGCGCATGAATGTGTAGCAGTTCCATTGATAGTCATGTTCCCACTAGGTCCCCATATTGTCTCATTGTAGCTTCATCAAACATCGTTAGTAACCCACGTTTCAGGACAAAATTTCCAACTGCCATACCATTCAGGATATCCGGTAACGACCGTGCCGGCAACGCTCAAGGGAGCAAGGGCAGAGAAGTTCGCGCCAGTCCCACTTCTCACTAGTCAGCTTCAAAAGGACCGTGAACAAAAACTCGCCTTACCAGGAGTCGCTACAGAATGAGCTTGGTTCGTTCATGTCGAGCCAGATACCAGAGAACTCCACACCCATGTCCGTCCAGTTTTTGAGACTGTCAGTCCATACAGAGAGCATATTTTCACTGAACCAATCCGGGTAGACCTAACAACAAGTCAGGAAATCAATCGGTCGTAGAGAAGTTCCAGAGGATAACTGACAGTGTACCCAGGCCAGACTTGACCCATGTACAGAGATCCATCTGGGTTCTTGATCCAGACATCTCTGCAGAGCATTCATCGCTTCAAATCTGCTAATAGGACGCAAGAACTCACTCTTCAACTCCCCGTGTGAAAGGATCGTACTAAATCAGCATCCAGTTAGGGCACAATTCGCTACAGGATGTCAAGAGACTCACGACGTCAGGTGGAATTCACCGTCACAGCGATACCGGCATCGACAATAGGGATATCTGATGAGTCGTTGGAACAAGTATGGCAGCAAAAGTGTACAGTCAAACTTACAATGTTGATGATTGGCGGCCTTTCACTCAAGTCAGCACTGGTTGCACCATGTCGCGACAAATACTCACCAACTCTTGGATGAACTCACGAAGTTCATCTCCAGGGAAACTAACTGGGTCTGTAGTGAAGTCACGGTAAGCGTGGTACAAGTCGATATCGTTCCATTGGACTGCAGCGCCAAGTCAGAATGGTGAGCGACGAGTTCTGCCAAAGATGCGCCAAACCTTCCAGGGGGATACCCGCCGCACGCATCTGCGCGACGTTTTCTCTGTCATCACTGATATTGTGGTACCCCCATCTGTGTGCGAATTGAGCCTCTTCTACGCCGATCACGTTCAGAGAACATTACCTGCAAAGGTGGAATCCGAATCCCCACGCTGGCTGCCACATTGGGTACCCGATGACTGACCCGTACTGAGCGATGACTTCTGCATCCGTGGAACCAGAGAAGAAGTAAAAGTCGAGGATGCCACCGATCATACGGTACTCGATCAATGATACCTTGGAGTTCGAGGGCGTCTGCAGGAAGATATCCGAACCTGCGGAGCTGAGGAATGACTTGAACGGACGGATTCGGAATGAATTGGAGTTGAATACCTAAGTAAAAGGACACCAGAGGAAGAGGCCTTTCCGGTGGTCGCATTGTACCTATGTTCGACGTAGATTGGATGGGAGCCATACCTAAACACGAAGATCTCATGAATCATCACGTGAGAATGATTTACAGGTCAGATGACTTACATGTTCTGATCAATGGGATCTGCAACGTCGCGAGCCCAGTGCGTCTGGATGGTGCCGACACCCCCGTCTGTTCCAATGTCGCGTCTAAATCCACTGCTGGCTATGACTTCACCTAATCCGTAGATGTTGGTGCCATACGGCAGAGCCGAAGCAACCTAGTAACCGTAAGCCACATTCGCAGCGGGGATGATGGATACAGACCTGGAGGTATTGATCTTCGAATACAAGAGGGAAGCCATCGAATGCCGTGCTTGAGTCAGATGTATTGAATGGTGGAATGGGAGTGGGTGGAAGTGATGAAATTCTCGTGTCAAACAATGGCATTGCGTCCGGGTCAGAGCGTCTCGTAATCCAAAATGCGAAAGGCATTGCATCATAGTTGAATATGAGGTCAGAGCTGCCTGTATAGGATGTCGTTGGTGCAGCAGGTCGTTCGATCACCGACTCGGGGATTGTAAACTGTTGGTTGGCAGTGTCATAGATCTTGACGTGTAAACTAAAACCAACCATTAGCGCTGCGCTCAAAAGACTCAGAAAGCGATGTACGTGGACTGCGACTGGTAAGTGACTTCGATGGTGAGGTCTGATATATCTAATCCAAATGCATTGCATGCTGGTCCAGCGAGTGTGAGCCGAGCAGTGAGACCAATGTCAGACTCTTCAAACGACCCTAGAGTGTACCCTGAACCCCGCAATCATCAGTGGCAACTCCCAAAAGATTGTACTACAGTCGAACCTGGGCAATCCGTGACATTCATCGAATAAGGCGTCGCGGTGCCATTAGAAGTGAGTTTATTTCCTAGCGCAGCCAGCTGAATGTTAGAGGAAACCTCTGCCCAGACTGTAGGCGCTAGGGCATACAGGGCACCGAATAGCAAGGAGAACATGAAAGTGGACCTGAGAGAAGGAATCCGTCGCGGACGGGGAACGTCTGATGGGTTTGCATTTATACTTATAGGTCGGAAAATATTCTTACGTGGGGCCATTAACGCAGCGGTACTTCGGACGGCACAAAGGAACCACCTTGTGAGAGAGAGAGAAATGAGAAGAAGCAGTCCAGTGACGTACAGAGGTCACGCATCACATTGCAAGTCCCGCACGGTGTATCATTCGGACGAACTCCCAAGAGTCAAGACCAGCTGACCACTGTGCTCGGGAAAAGGTTGGTTTCAAGGTCTAGTGGGTCTACCTTTACTGGTCCCATCGAGACAGGCGATCCGTAAGTATGGGTGGGCAGTGGTATGTAGTACTGGCCATTTCGGAACAGGTATTGATCATGAGTGTGGTCGCCCCTGCAGTAGGTGAGTGGGATATTAAACAGAGCGTCACGATCGAGTCGTTGTCAAGTGACATATATATATTAGGTGACAGCCTACAGGAGGCCGCTGACTGCCAGTCCTGGAGCGCCATGTCACACTTGCCAACAACTGAAGAGCTGAACCGTATGTCGCAATGTAAGACCTTGTGTACAACTTGTATATGTCTTAAAAGCTAAATCACAGCATGCATGTACCATGTAAGCTTCATAAGGCCTTGCATGCTTCCGGGCTCTTTTGTTGATCTAGTAGTAAGTACGTCGCCAGCAGGTGGGCTGAGTCTACTAATAGCTAGACACTTGAGTATCATGATGGTGGGATGATGGATTGGAATACTTGTTTGGCGCCTTGTCGTTGACGTTTGCTGACTGAGTGGATGCAGCATGCCAGCTAGACCAAGCTCAGGCTAGACCATTCCTTAGAGTCAAACGAGTATTTCGATCCCCTTCCAGCAGATACGATCTCGGAATGATGAGTGAACATCGTCTTCAATCGCAGTGTTACTTATACATCAAGGTAAGTCCGACTAGCTATGGTTCGCAGACTCGTTGACTCCTCAGCTTGCAAACGGAAGAATTCGACCGCTACTCGTCGGAAAAGGTTACCAGTTTTTCCAGTTTCTCTGACGTGTCTAGACTCTGGAGACCGGAGGTCCCCTAGCTCGTAAGTTTTCATTGCCTTTTCATTACCAAAGGATCAGTACGTAGTATTCTTCTCACCGAAGCATTCTGACACAACTTATCATTGAATTCAGGACAGTACTATACTATGGCGCATATTACAAACGGTTTCCAGTGTCATTCCAAGTCAGCAGATTTGCGGCAAGAACACACGGATATCGTTGGGATACCGATTACTTACCATCAGGAATTCTTGCTTACACTTTCAACCTTCGGCCTTAGTGCGGTCATCTAGCGGTCATCAGATCCAGGGTTTCTGTCTCGAATTCCAACTAGACTCATGGGAGGCAAACGATAAATGAATTAAGGATGCAAATAACTCCGTAGGTCTCTTAGCGTACATAGTCACCCGACGAGAGCTACTGCTCTTCATGACAAGTATCATAGTATGTAGTCCAAGCTGTCAGCCTGTCGCCGATAAGACACTGGACAAAGCACGTCACTACTGTTGCTTTTGCCTTCGAACATGCCGCGACAAGGATGTTTGTTCGGCCTCACTTTACGTTCGCAATTTGGACCTTTCTTTAGCCTTAAGCGAGTGCTTTCATTGGTGGAGAGGCTCGCGTATGATATTAAGCGGTCGGCTAAGACCAAACTCAGCTCAATGAGCACTCGATGAGCAGTTTGAACTCGTAGATCTAGTAGATGTCTTTCTGTGGCACAACTTGAAGTCGAGGAAGTTTGTGACCTGAACGGTTCAAACAACTTTACTTTCTTCCACGTCCTTCTCCTTCGAGTCTCGACATGCCTAGGAAAAACAGCGCTGCAATTGACCACGAGATTGACGTCCTGCAAGCTCAAATCGCCGTTCTGCAGCGTCGTGAGGATGACTTCGTTCGTATTTTGAAGGACATGGCGCGTCTCAGAGACTCGGTCAAGGCCGAGCAAGTGGCACTTGCATCTCAAATAACGGAGCTAGACAGTCAGAGACATCCAATTAACTGGCTGCCCTCAGAGTTGCTGATCCAAATTTTCGTCTCCTTGACGGAGGACAACGACTCAGACATCTCAGCAGGTCTCGCGTACAATTCACCCCCCGTCATCTTGTCTCATGTATGCCGGAAATGGCGTAAACTCGCATTTGCCACTTCTATACTGTGGTCGCGCATTTCTTACAGGAGCAGAAAGTGGTCCGCGTCTCCAGTATGGGCGTTCATGAATCGCTCAGGCTCTAGTCTGCTCGACTTCACTTTCTCTCCCCCTCTGTACCACATTGACGACGTTGACGCTGCTAAAGACGAACGACTGGTGTCTCAAGTTCTACTCCACATGTTGAGCTCTCACCTCTCTCGTGTGCGCTCTATCACCTTCGAGTGCACATCCCCTGCGAGTATGCGACTTATTGTCGAAGCACTCATAGATAACGTTCACCGACTGACGTCGTTACGTTCCTTGGATCTGTCCTTCGCAAGCCTTGCTCCATGCTTTGCGGGTACACCACTCCTCTCGCTAGATGAACTGGGCAAACAGAGTCTACCTGACACATCAAGCGTCCTCACCTACCTCCGTCTTCAACAATTACCACCGCATGTCATTCCGCCATCTCTATTACGATCTGTGCGAACCCTCGAGCTCTCCTTCCCTCCACGAAAGTCCCGCCGTATTTCTCAATACGTCCTACGAATGTCCCATGTACACCGTTTCCTGAGTTTTATTCCAGAACTCCAAGACCTGGTTCTGATGCAAACTATACCGCTTCGTGATCTTGTGCTCGAGGGATCCAGTGAAGGACAGACAACCGACAATCGCTTCACTGTTGTTTCCCCCCTTGAACTACCTAAGCTCAGAAGCCTCACATGGAAGTTCGCATATCCCCGCGACGTGTACACCTTTATGTCTTTCTTCGGCTTGCCTGCGCTGGAGCGATCGGAAATTTTAGTTGCTAATTCTCCAACGAAACGGGACGACGTCACCTTGCTCCGCGGTAACCATTGGAACGAACCAGACTCGTTCATCCAGGCCGAGCCCCTCGGAGGCGTCTTATCCATGAACGCACTCAAGGAGCTGTGCGTTAGCTGCCAGGACGGCGACTCCCTTATTTCTTCCCTGCGCCAATTCCTCTTCCCTGCACTCGAGCAACTTGAGTTTGCATACGCCGGAAAGTGCCCGCCAAATTGCAACCACAAGCATCCTCTCCCGCGCCTCGATTACGTATTTCGCGACCCCCGTCTCCCCCACCTCACACATTTCACGCTGTCACATCTTGATGTCTTTGCCGGGCACGGGAAGCTGATGCTCGGTTATATGCCGAGCCTGGTATCATTGACGCTTATCTCGTGCACAGGCGTGGATGGCGTGCTTGAAGCGCTTGCTGAGGCATACGGCCTCGCGCTGGATGCAGAACGCAAGGAAGCGCGCGGATGTGGCGTTAGAGTTTGCCCCAAACTAGAAAGGATAACGCTGTGGGGCTGCTGCGACTTCATATTCAAAAGCTTATTTGCAGCCGTATTCGCGCGTGCACAGCCGGCAGGCAGCAGCATGCTCATGAAGGCTCAAAAAGACGTCCCCAGCGTTGTCTCAACTGTGCTAGGCCGCAAAATAAAGCCCTTGAAGAAGCCGCGTGCGGCGTCTGCACAAGAAGGCCCTTCTTCTCCCGCGAAGTCACATGTGCAGAGTTCTCATGGTGTATCATCGACGCTGATCCCGATCGAGGAGGCTTTGCACCCTGTTCGCGTCGTCTGCGTCCATGTAGACGATTGTCCGCAGATCACTGAGGACGAAGCATTATTGTTGGAGGAGTTTGGAACAGTCGTTGTATATCGGTGATCGTGTCTCCGCGAAGCACGGTGATGAAGCTGGCACGACCTGTGAGTCCCTCAGGTTTGATTGTCGATGCACTCACTCACTCACCGAGGACGATCATTGCAGAAGTTTGCCACAGAGTAAGATAATAACCGTTCCTGCAATGTATCCTTTAAAGTAACTTCAAGGGGCCTACCGCATGCCAATCTTGAGGCTAATCATCATGGTTGTCGCAAGTCTTGCCACGGGGGACGGTCCGGTTGGGTGTATCACTTGTCTTGAAAAACGTATGGGAGCTGGGTTTTTGACAAAAGACAGTGCACCTTGCGTGTTAAGCCTATTTCATAACATCACTTTGGGCAAGTAGCAGATACTAGCAAATAATGTATACAAAACAGGTGATATCTTGCAATTCGGAACATTGTTTGACCGGCATGCAAGCGATGCACGACCCTGTGGTATCAAAGACCAATTGGGGCTGGCTGTCACAACGACGCCCTTAACGCCTTGAAAGGTTCCGTCCGTTCCCATACACTTCCAGAAAGAGGATGCAGTTTCTATCGAGGAACTCGAATATGAGCATTGCGGGCCACACAATCATCGATATACGTACTTCAGGGGAGATATCGAATTTGGAAAGCGCTTCGAGCACGCCTCTGCCACTCCATTTCTCGAGCTCGTTCACCTGCTCAGGACTGATAAAGGCTTGGGAGCTTCGAGAAGCAAATACCATTTGGGCCGCCGCAGCTCTAATCACCGGTCTGGAAGGAATATCTTCATCCAGACCGGAATGGAGTCCTTCTACCTTCTCTGACGCCTCCCTGGACTTTCCCGAGGATGATGGCGGGTTAACGGCCAAACTCGACTGTTTAACTCCACCCCAACTGACTGCAAGATGGAATATCCAGAAGGTCTCCATCTAAGGGGGAAGTGCATGTCTATCGATCCGGTGACTTCGGCGGAGAAACACGTACCTCGAGCGTTGTTAGACTAGGTACAGCAGCTTTGAGGTGATCGATCAGAGAGGCATTGTGGTCTTGAAAGGACGTCTGTCTCCCCTGAGATGAGTAGAAGCTTTTACATATCAGTAGGATTGAATGCGGTCAAGATACGTAAACCGCAACCTACCTGTCAGTCGATGCATTGACAGCGTTCGAAACTATAAGGTTTTTGAGTGAAGGCGGCCGTGTCACTTCCAAAGCATCACGCAGCTGCCTCGGGAATGAGCGACGGCTTCGCTAAGTAGTACCATGTGGTACTTACGGCTTCGTGAAGGTCTGGATCTGCTGAGATCTGATCGAAGAATTCTCGTTAGTGAGTAAAAGGGTGTAGAAGCTATGATGATACGGACGGGCTTGCTCAACCTGTAAGGAACCTCCCAAGGATCGCCGGAAGCAAAATCGAAGTCCACATTTCGGGTACAAGCGACGCTCGATGCTGGCAGAACGAGCGACCCTACGGGAAGGTCAGTCAAGCAACCACATGACCCCAGCCTTCCGATAGCAGCCGGTTAGTCCGACAATATAGCGCGATTATCAAGACCATTCCGACCTTATGACGAGCATGTCTCCACTCAGGCATTCTCTGACTTCGCGGATGAAAAAATCTGCATTAGGCGCGCCCATACCTATGCATACTATGGATAATGGTACACTCTTGTAGCATCCTGTGATGGTAAGGAAACCGCGCTCCGAGTACAGGGAGAATAACTTTGGGGAGGCGTCCATCATCTTTGCGATACCCTCTGCTCGTGAAATGGATCCAACAGTAATCTCACACAGTAATTATGAGCTGCTGGAAGAAGCGGAAAGCGCCTCTGACTTACGATTCTGTTGGCTACTTCTCCTGCTCGTATACCCAAGTGGTACACTCGACCGTCCTCCGTCTTGGGGAAATCTACATGGACGGCTATGATAATTTTTCTCAAAAAAGAAAATTTTACTCACTTGCATCCTGTATGCGATCCTTCATGATCTAGTAGCTCGCAGCGGCAGATCCAGCTGTTGGCCTGTGTCGGCGTTGACCGAATACCAGTAGTTCGAACGCACTAAAGTCTGAGATCCATGACTAAGAGTATGACTAAGAGTATCGTGGTTGTGATACCCACAGAACTACTTGCCGTTCCATCACTTGCAGCTCCTATTATGTGCTTCGTATTCATGATATTGCTCTTGGCCTATCGCTCAGAACAGAAAAATGTTTCTGTGTTATAACTGTATCGGGCGATTTCTGTGGCAGGCGACCGGAATTATCGCCTAATGACAGTCCTGAAGACGCTTCACGGTTTCAGGGACCGAAGCCCGACGGTAGTCCCAGAGTGTCTCAAGACTGGGATCATTGAATCGAATGCTCCAGAACAGTAAGTTTATTGCTCACTTGCGCACCTCATGTGAAGCCATTGCCATTGGCCTAAGGCATCTACACATCCGATAGCCCGACTTCTGACGGAACATTCAGTGCCTCCGCAAGGAGATATTCTGATGGCTTCTCTCAGCTTCTTTCCCCCGCAGGGAGGTCGACGAACCAAGGGAACTATGCAACCAATGTCTCCGATTGGTGAAGTTCCACATACTCAAAAACCTTGTTCCTTTCCTTATTCTGCACGCCCCCCTTTTTTATTATCATTTTTTCTTCTTTGACACGCTAGTCGGGCGTTGCCGTACACCGTGCTTGCAGATTAGGTGAAGTTGCGAGGTTGAGGTTGGAGACCCCGAGTCTTCAGCTGCGTAGTACTTGACCATGGTCACAGTGATTACTGCAAGGACGAACTTGTAGCGATGGTCAAGAAACCAAATTTTAATGACGGACTACTATTCGGTCAACGCCAATGATGGAGGCTGACTATATCACCTAATACAATTACGTAGATCAGTGAACTTCGATTCCGCAGCTTTCGAGCCTAGATTGTACCTAGACTTTCTGGCGGCCGGCCCATCTGTTCCAGGGGCCTCCTTTCTCCGGCAAGAAGCTGTTCCAATCTGAACTCTATCCTTCGTGTAACTGATGCCGGGGAACCACGTGGAGTGACGACGCCTGCGAAGCAATTGTACAACGTCTGTATTCCGTCGTCGGTTCGAACAACCTTTCCTTTCATAGTTTCTTCATTCATGTGCACACTCACTATAGACGCTGTTCATTTTTGCGCTCCATAGACGTTCTGTTCAAACTCTAACTCATCTGACCGTGAAGGACATTCTCCATGCAGTCCAAATAACTTGGGTTTCGTGTCATAAAAAACGCAATCGCGGATTATTCGCGGATTATCGCGCTACGATCGTTGTCAATTTGTCTCTGCGTGAGAACGATTGAAATCCGCTTCGCAAGGTGTTTGTTGGCTAGTCTCCGTATCAGCTGGTTAGTTCTTTTATGCCCTCGGTGGCGTTGTACTACGGTCTCCGGGATTGCTTGATTGCTTATGGTGTACGACAATCATTGAAGTACCCGTTCCCTGTTCTCCCCTTGTCATGTCCGTCGGAAAATATATTGTCATTGTCGGCGGCCGCGGCTAATAGCTGCAACTTTAGTTCCCGTGACTTGGCGCGAGCAAGGATGTCAGATGATTAATACGACTTGTGCAGATCATCATATAACTTTGCCGACTTGCACCCGTACTCGTTGCTTCACTATCTGTAATGGCACTACGAAAGACTGAGGAATGCATTCCCCTTTTGGTAGAAGTATGTAACTGTTCGTTGCGTGTCGCGCTGGAGAGCATAAGAAAAGGCACGAGCGCTGTGATAGGTGCGTTCTTGCGACATCACCGTGTCTCCACTTGGGCTAAAATACTACTGATAACGATATGAGGTACTCTTGGAGGGCGATCATCGGGTCGTTGGGTTCTTCAGCGTTGGCATCGAACACCGTATTGTCCGATTGACATCTGATGACGCGAGGGTGACTTTGTGCAGACGTAGTACACAATCAGGGAAATGGGAATCGTGAGGTCCTGGAGAAGAGAATACGATCGTTGCACCTTCCTCAGAGATATATGTCCGATCCTCAGGTCTGAGAAGGCTGCCAGACCATCAAGACAATAGTAACGCTGACGTAGGTCTTGAGAGCGCAGTCCAAATGCATGACGTCTCTAACTGCCCTTACAGTCGATGCAGTAAAGAGACTACCACTGTCCAGTCGAGTGATCAGCTGGTATGAGTATTCAAGTACCCGAAGTCAGGCACATTTAAAAGTTTCTTGAATCGTGTTGAGATCTTCTCTTGTTACGAAGCGATATTAATGAACGGCTTCGAATCTGCAAGAAGGATTACGCGCCGTGATCAGAGCTAAGACTTGAGCAAGTCATTGACGAACCTGGCAGTTTTGCCACGACGACAACAACTGTCAAATTTGTCGATCTCGGACTTCGAGTGAGCACCAGCGTGCGTAGGTATGCTAGGACTGAAGGGTCTGCATCGCATGAGAAATGGTTTCGCTATTTGAAATCTCCCAACCATCTTCTATCTACTTCATGCAGATCTGGCGGTTGTTCGAACGTGTGGATCTGAACGGGATCGCCAGACGACGCGTCTCTAAAATACCGATATGACGCAATCCCGCACAGTCGACGGGAAACACAGATCGGATTATCGATCAAGTCGGCCTCAGCAGATCAGTACTTACATCGTTCCATAAGTTTAATTACACCTGCGTTCACCCTAATCTGGCAAACTCATATTTACGTTGACCCTTGAGGCCTTCCGGAGTAGGAAGACACACGAGCCACGCTTTGTTTCTTGGAGTCACATCCCAAAAGGAGCACTCACAAAGCTGCATTGTGAGCTGGGAATTTATCCCGAGTGTGGACTGCTAGTAGTAGACTTGCCACAAGATGTCATGATCTTGATCGGAGTCAGAAGATAGAGCAGGCGGCAAACGACACATAATATGCCTGTGCCGGAACTTTAAGCAGGCAGGGAATCAGGGTGCACCCTGAACCTAGGGTTCATGTTGACAAGTTCAACGGAATCGGAAGCAGTGCAGCAAGCAAGGGGAGGAAGCAAGCAAGAGAGAACTTCGCGAGCGGAAGTAGCCGAACCAAGAATGGAAAGGTGCCAACCTGGGGCATCTCCGAGCCAGCACAGCGACGGTCCGATGGAGGAACGGGTCCGACTTGCACCGTGTCAAGATGTTTACCCTGTGCTTTACCTGTGAGATCTAACAGTGGAACTTTACTTCCGCGTAGCGTGAAAATTATTTCTCAGCAATCTCCGCCGGAGCAAAATGAAATGACCCACACATTGTACAAGTTTGAAACAATCGGAGGTATGGTAACAGTAATTTCTCAGACCAACCTAGGTTAACATAAGTCGTAATAGCCTCGCGCTCGACACGAGTCACTGCGTTGAAAGAGAGTTTTGGCCATGAGTATAGCCATCCTTGGACAAGCCTGCTGCCTGGGTAACACGCGAGTCTGCTTTTGGGGGGATCGAGCGCTTGGAAAAAAAGGGCCTTCAATTCGCACAGGATCTAGCCTGAAGGGGCATTCGATTTCTGACTGGACGGACGCATAAACAGGAAGTGCTGGAACCAGGATTGACAACCACGAATTTCTAGATTCTTCGAAGCGGAGAAATATTTGAGCAGTGGCCAGTAATCATGATGAAAAAGTCGCTATAGCCAGCGCCGCTCGGTCTCAATAAGGTATTGCGAGCCATAGCCGAGGAAACGAGCTCCGCGAATTCTGCAGGCACCACCTTAGGTTCACTCTACATTTACGATCAGACTTAATGATTCTGCCTGTTCCGGTTCACCTCGCCATGCGTTATTCCTTGATTTCAGTACGTCAACAAACTCTTCAAAACTCCTCGTATCAGGAGCGAACAGGGTCACTGATTTCAGGACTGTCCAGCAGTCTCAGTCCAGACTTCAATCCCGTCTGAAACATCACTTGCGCTTAAAAAAGCGGAAGCTTGTCCTCTTTGACTATTCCACCTTGAAACCTTTTACTCGTCCTCCCTGTCGCTGTCAACATGAACCGCTACAATCGGTTTGAATCTTTCGAAGGGAGGTATGGAACCGTAGCGGAACATACCGGCATTTTCAATGCCAACTTCAACGATGGAAGAGTCGAAGACCAGGGATCGCTCTCAGGTTCGGAGGACGACGCTGGCAGCTATCTGTTGTATCCAGATGCAAACAAGACGGACGCAGACACTGACGGTGAGCTATCTTTTCCATTTTTACCATCACACATCTCGCTCAAATAACTTCAGACGACGCAAACACCTCCCTGACATCCCAAACCTTGAATGCTGATGGTACGCCTAAGCGTCCCATGAATGCATTCATGATTTTTGCTCGCAGGAGACGACCCCAAGTCTCCGCGGAAAATCAATCAATGCGAACAGGGGATGTCAGCAAAATCTTAAGTCGAGAATGGAATGCTATGGACTTGGTAACGTATTTTCTTTACGTTTGCGACGGTAGTTCTGATCTCGAGATCAATCAGTCCGACAAGCAATTTTACCTTGATCAAGCTAAACACCTCAAGGATAATTTCAATCTCAAGTACCCGGATTACGTTTACAGACGGAGACCGAACAACAGCCGTAAAAAGCGAAGAGCAGACTCCACAGGCGCCTGTTGCAGACTCTGCTTCTGCCATGGACCCAGCAGGCGACCAGTCCTCCAATCCAGAGTATGGCGAGATATCTCCTGTCGACTACCATCATGATTCTCAAGAAAGATACGAGAGCAGTGGACCAGACGTCCGTGCATCTGCAGAAAGCCACATATGATACTTGCTACATGCCTCCGGCGCGAGCGTCGAGTTACCAACTGGGTGATTCTTCGCAATATCATGCGTATGGTGAAAGTGATAGACGGGCGTCGTACTTATCTTCTCATGGGCGCGCCACGCCTGACGTCGTTATGGGACCGTCCACATCCGCATCTCGTGGATCAACTAGTGCTGGTTATTTCCCCCCCTTCGTGCCCAACGCACCTCATGCCCCGTCCGCTTCTTACTTCCCCAGTCAGAGTGGAAGCGAAGGGCAGTGGCACCCCTCCAGTCGCTCCAGTCGAGATGATTTAGGACGCACACCCGTCCAGCCTTGGTCGCAGAGTGGCTCAGATTCGTCTCCAGCGTGTTGGTCGCAAAATGGCTCAGAACCGTCTCCACACGCTGGAGACGATAGGCACCGTCAGTACCAGGCATCACCACCATCATGGGGTGCTAGTAACTCGCAGCCACTAGCTTCGAACAATCCATCGGTTCATTCCTCGGGCTATGGCTTTCCGACGCTAAACTCTCCTTTCTATCCGTCTCAGAGCAGTTCCCATAGCGTCTATTCAGCCCAACAGTCCCAAATTTCAGACGTTTCTCATCACTACAGCGCTGTTGACCACGTTCAAGAGAGCTCAGGAGCATCCAGGCAAGAGGCTGCATACCACGGTCGTTATTCCCCAGTTTCCACCGCACATGCGGGATATCCGCAAAGTAGTAACTCAACCGTGCATCAATACCATGCGCAATCTCGGAATATTCTTGTGTCGACACCGTTGCCACCTGCGCAGTCAATGCCGGTATACTCGCACACGCAGAGCACAACTTCCCCCGCTGGGTCGGGCACGGACTCTGCCTCTCAATTCCAGTAGTGCGCTGAATCTTGTCGAACATTAGAGGATCGGAAGGATGATTTCTTACGCTTCTCCGCACTGTAGACGCCTGATCTTACAGGGTTCCACCTATCTTTAGTTCATCGTTGACGCTACTGAGCTCATCTGGTATCACCTTGACACTGTTCTCGCGCTCTTCGCATATCGCATGTTTTTGCTCTGCTCCGCTTTTTAGTACCCGCATTGTACATTACTGTCAAGTATCTGAACATTTATCATACTCCTGCAACTCAAATTATGGATGAATGATCCCGCCTTTCTCCAAATCCTCCATATTGAGGATATCCCCCACCAACGATTAACGGGATGATCCCTCGGTGCTTACCGACGCAGCACTATGACGCCATCCCAGATGGGGATTTTGATTTCTGGAGAGGATTTTCACACCTGAGGAGCGGCTCGATGATGATCCAGGGTTCAGCTGGAAGTGTTACATATTATCGCAGAGTAGATCGCGAACCAGAGATTTCACCGAACCGAATCATCTTTATCGAGATCAATAAGTATAGGCATAACATTAATATTATTGCCCTTGGCATAACACATGGATAAAATCCAAGTATTTGTGTAGACGGCGGTACATCATTCTTGAAAATAAGCTTCTTCAACGAAGCGCCACGATACGTGGTGCTTCGCAGACACATTATTCCGACTTCCCCGCCATCGAATGATGGTATGCTGATACATGTTAGCTGGGGTCCTGAGGTGTTTTGCTTGAACGGCGAACATTCCAGCGCACGCGGGTATCACAACCTAAGACTAGTATATGGTTAGGTCGACATAGTTACAGAAAATAGAATGGGACGAACTTCGATGTGTCGAAGGCATAGACGGATTATTCCAATTCCCCGCATCAGATGATGGCATGCTGGTGCATGCTCGCCAAGATCCTGGTGTGTTCTGGTTTGGCATAATGGCCATTTCAGCGCAAGCGGGTAAAGAGAAGCGGCGGTATATGGTTAGGTCAACGTAGTCACAAGAAATTAAACAGGACGCACTTCGATGTGTCAAATTAATATTCACAGATGCTTAGGCGGGCGGGCGACCGTTCCTTGGCAATCCCGGTTTTCATCATGGTAATGGCGTAGGTTATTCATAAACCTGTCGGAGATGGCTCAGAATCAAGGGCGCACGCCTGGACCGTGAGTAGAGGAAGCACGACTTAGGCCTGTCGGCGATGTGGGACGTGGTCGATCAACTTCCTGACAGCACAGGGCTTGCGCGTTCCTGTCACTATCCCGCAGGCCGGATGGTAGCGAGTGACCAGGTACGGTGATACTCTGGATATAGCCAAGATCTGTTTGGTGTCAATTTAAGGTTGAGCTATAGACGGTGTGCACGTGTGCCAGTTAACGCGGGGCATATCGACAAGGATCATGAACCGCATTTCCCCCACAAACGTAGAAGAGATTTCAGGTGAGGGTGCTCGCTATGTCTCCCAGCAACGCCATTAAAAAAAACTATTTCCCTGGCGCTTGGGGAAATCTTTGAAAAAAAGTACAGAAAGAGTAACATCTACAACAGATAATCCCGACCACCATGTTCTGGTAGAGTAAGCGCGTGAGCGACAACGGCCAAGCGGTGGGGAGAGCCCATCTCTCAAAGTGGGAGGAAGTGCTGTGGCAAACAGAACGACCACCCACGGCGGTTATAGAAAACAATCGGAGACGGCCAATATCCTTCTGAGCTTGAAACCGTGGGCCGAGCGCGGGAAACAAAACTTTTGAACTGAATAGCGAAAGCGGATGCTTTCCCGCTGCATTCCGTAAATAAAATAATAAGACCAGATGGGCCAACTTGTATTCTGCAACAACGTTGGAGACCACAAGGGGAAAACCGCATTGTGGAGATGCGGATATACGCACCCTCTTACTACTGGTTCCGATCGATTGTCAAAGATTTCCGAGAAATGTCCAAGTCTGTTATTAGAGTGTTTTTGCTGAGAATTTGATCAAACAGGAAAGGAAATTTTGCTTACGTACGCGCAAACTAATTGGCCGAGGGCCTTCATATCATACTTAGCAAAAAGCTCTTTGCCGCGGACCTGCAGGTGGAACACTTATCACGCATATCAGTCAGTTAGTTTAACAAACATTCATACAGAATTGACATTAAGAACTTGCGAGTCTATTCGAGTTTCTTCGTGTGCGAATAACTTCATGAATCATAACCAGCAGTGGCTGCAATGCACGCGACCCACCTTCCAGCCTAACACAGCTGAAACAGGTGACCTGATAAGACGCAAACACAATAAACAGTAATACGCATTGGGAACTGTTGGGAACGACCTCTAGAACCGGGATGAAATTATGGGCGAGCTAGCTATTACGTGCGGTCATGGAAGGAGTAAGGTGGAGATATGCAGGTACAATGTGATGTGGTAACAGCTCTCTAAGTGGTCCATAAGTCAGGGAAACTGCATCCACACCACAAACAACTAACTTACCAAGCCGTTTTTGGGGTCATGACGACCGCGCAAGAGAACCACCGCCAAACTCATCCTGCTAGCTGTCTCTGCGTTACTCATGCAGGTACCAGCATGTCTCCCCATGTCCTAGCGACAAAGATGCCAGCTGCGAACACACTCACTCCCGTCACGATGCTGATGTTTCCAGATAATTTTTCTGGAGCAGTTATTTGCTCCCGGATGAAGCGGGATAAGGCAGACTCGTTTGGATCAACAAGTTGACGGCGTGGTGGTGTTGTGAAGAATGCGGGAGTTGCGTTTGTTGGTGCTGGAGCTGCCCGACGACTCGCCATTTCTGTGTTTTTTTCTTGTAAGTGGAGTTTTGGGAACTGAAAGAAAGTGGCTGAAAGCGGTTTGGGCGGTGTTCCCAGCGACACGATCCTCGCGGAGTTGAATTATTGCTCTTAGTCAGCGCGCCTTTGAATTGGCATCTTCTTTCAGTGATGCGCTCAAAGGTCGATCAATGATCCACCAACAGTCCACTCGCAGTTAAGGTCATATGTACTAGTCGATTCTGACGTAGGTCAACGAGCTTCAATTGTCTTCTACCGGTTCTTGTTGACACTGTTCAATAGCTCTCCGACACCACGAATATAGCTATTTGTTTTCTACGTGTGACTTCGCGTCCTTGAAAGCTTGACCCCTGGCAGTTTACGCCTTGTTCGAAGCCCCTAAGACTTTCCGATCATGGCCCGCCAGAGATTTGAATGGACGCTGCGCATTGCATCATGAATCTTACAAATCTTGGGGTATTTATATTCTGAAGAACGCCCCGAATCACCGTTCATTGGAACATCCATCACATCATGCTGTTTTCATCGCTCGCTCTTCTCACTTTTCTCCCTGCTGTTTTCGGGCAGTCATGGCAGCAATATCTGGATGGCCTTGTCCAAGCCTTGAACGCTTCCAACCTCACATCGCTGGCTTCTGCGAGCGCCGCATTAAATAGTTCGTCTGAGGGGCAACTAGTTGCGGAGTCACTTTCTACAGGTAACTGGACAGTATTTGCACCGAACAATCAGGCATGTAAGTACTGCAATATACAACGGAAGGACAGCACTTCATCCGTGATCTTACAGTTAGTTCTACTCCTGTCAATCTCACAAGTGATGCAAGTTCTGTTGGGGATCTCCTTTCATATCACGTCGTACACGGCAATTTCACCGATCAAACCTCCCCATATCCCACAATCACCCTTGGGAGAACACTCCTCAATAATTCTTCGCTCGTCCAGCTGGAGGGCAATGATTCGCAGGTTTTAGCGTGGTCGAAGGGAACTACAGGCATATTCGTGCTCAATAATGGGTGAGACTTTTCATATTTCGTTTAACTGCTTCTAAGTGTCATTTAGTACAATTGTTTCGGTTGTGAACACGACGGCCTATCAAAACCTCCAAATCCTTGTCATAGACTCCGTCCTTAAGCTTCCTCAAACCTTGTCCAACACTCTGGTAAACAGTACTTACGAGCTCACCGACCTTGCTGGTGCGCTTTTGTCTATCAAGGGTCCTGCCGACAATTCGACTACATTGCTCGATGTGCTCGATAATGCTCACGGCATTACACTTTTTGCGCCAAATAACTCTGCTATTGCGACAGCGAACTCTAGCGGCGGTTTGCCGTCAAATGCTACAACACTTATTTCGCTTTTTGGAAACCATGTTCGTCCTCTCATCCATCTCATTATACTTGGTTTGACTCTTGACCCAGGTTATCGACGGCACGACTGTTTACTCGTCAGAATTTTCGAACAGAAAGAATTACACTTCGGCCTCTGGGGAACCGTTCGTCTTCAAGACAAATTCCTCTGGAACGTATGTATCCAGTGCCGGCTCTAATTGGGCGCGCATCATGCGCTCAGACGTTTTGACGTCCAATGGAGTCGTACATGTTCTTAACAGCGTTCTTCTGGACACGAAAATTGACCTTGTCGCTGCGAGCTCTGCGTGCGTATCGTATGCCAGAGTGTTACCCAATATTGATATATCCGTCCTATAGCTACCAATCAGCCACCTCAGTTGCCGCGTCACTGACGACCGAGACCGGCCCTGTGGGCGTTGCGCCTACTACTACTACTACTTCTACTACTACTTAAGTTGCGTCATGGACTGGCGTGGCCATCCGTTCGTGGTACAACTGCTATGTTGGGCGCGGTTTTTGAGCTGAAGTTGTCGAGGCTATACGTATTTCCAGTGGCATTACACGCTACTTTTTTCGTTTATTTACTCGGTTTTCTACGTCGCACGATATTCTTATCTAATCTAATCATTTCTGACGTCAAGTTCTGCCGGTTTCGTTATCAGATAATCTAATCTTAGAGAGCGCCATGGCGATGCTCTGAGACTACCGCCGAAAGGCCAGCCCCTTCCTTCTGAACGCACACTCCCACTGTCTACCTGGGTTCTTGGGGTACATATATTTGAGCTAAGCTGATCCGCATCCGCATCTTTCTGAGCTGAAAATTGCCGATACTGGCACATTCCTCCACGGCAAACGCACCATATCAGCCATGAAACACTTATCACTCAAAGATGCCTTACTTCCTCAACCTCCCAGTTTCGTAAAGAAACAATCATATGAGATTCACGAGATTCTTGGATCTGGGACTTTTGGGAAAGTCATGGTGAGTTTCTGAGTTGATATGATGTCGTCCCACGGTATGGAAGACATATCTGCTCCACCTTCTGCTTGGGTATCATATCAAATTTCAATGCTCTAATTCTGCACCTTAGAGAGCGACATGGCATGTCCCCCCTGACCTGGTCGACGTTTCGCGGCAAGGGGCGTTCCCATCATCGCCCACATCCCCGACCGACCATGCTCCAGGTCGATCTTCCATCCCTCTTCTCCATCCACATCATATGAAGAGGTCTATTTCTCGAACAGCTAGCTCTTCCGCCCCTTCATCACCGGGAGGAATTAATCATATCTCAATAGAAAAGGAGGTTGCTTTGAAGGTCATTCCGAAGAAGAAAGTAAAGGGAAATGAAGCCGCTGTCTGGGGCGAGATGGATGTCCTCAAGGGTCTTGATCACCCCAACATTGTTCGTCTACTGAGAATGACTTTCTCGTGTGTGTCTGACCCATATTTATATCTACGCAGGTCAAGTTTTACGAATGGTTCGAATCCCGATCAAAGTACTATCTCGCATTCGAGCTAGCCGTTGGTGGCGAGCTCTTTAGTCGCATACTACAAAGAGGAAAATTTACTGAGAGTGATGCCGTTGCAGTTGTTCGGTAAGTGTTGCCTAACGTCCACTCTGCGATTTGACAAATCGCCTCAGGTCCATTTTGTCGGGTGTGAAATACCTACACGAGCATGATATCGTGCATAGGGACTTGAAGTATGTCCTTGTTCTGAAACGAGAAAGTCGAATGATTTAATACGTGTACAGGCCTGAGAATATTCTATACAGAACAAAAGACCCGGATAGCGATATTGTGATCGCTGATTTTGGAATGTGAGGGCCACTTTTTCTAAACTTACGTTTCAATGACGCCCTCGGTTGCAGTGCAAAACATCTGCACTCACCAGAAGAGCAGCTGCATTCGCTCGCTGGGAGCTTTGGCTACGTTGCTCCCGAGGTTCTTAACAAGAAAGGGCACAGGAAAGCAGTAGATATCTGGTCAACGGGGTAAGCGCTAATTTGTTCCATCAACGCCCATGTTTGTAATCAAAATTGACGGCGCTAACACCTCATTTTCTGCACTTACAGTATCATCGCTTATGTTCTGCTCTGCGGTTACTCGCCGTTCAGAGGAGAGGATACACACGAGATGATTCGGGAGACCACAGAAGCCAAGATCGAGTTTCATGACCAGTACTGGTCCAAGGTCTCAGACGAAGGTGCGCCGATGACTGATGGCGTTAGTTGTGTCTGTACTGATATCGACCCATATAGCCAAAGCATTTATTAAACTTGTTTTGAACCCCGAACCATCGCAACGACCCACTGCACAACAAGCTCTGAATAACCATGTAAGTGATGAGTCCATCTCCTAAGCAACCTTGCGCTAACGGCCTCGATAGTGGTTGACAACACACAAGGCCTCTACCGAACACGACGTCATTTCGGGTCTCAGAGAAAACTTCGACGCCCGCAAGAGGTGGCGCACCGCCATCATGTCAGCGCGCGTCATCAACCGTTTTGGCAGGCGACCAAGCACGGCTTCAAGTGCAGGCAGCGGCGGCTGGGGAGAAGACCACGTACACCCTGACAGAGGCGAGGAAGACGTTGAAGGGGAAACCGCAGACGGCGAGTTCCACGACCTGTCCGACCAAATCAAGACGTCGCTCTCATTAGGAGGGGTCGACCCGGGGTCGAACGAGTATGTGAAAGTCATAGGACCGGATGAAAAAGGTGACCAGCCGGGTAAGGGGGATGTTTCCAGTACCCCTGATCTTTCTTTGACGGGTACCAGTGAGCCCAGTATGAAAGGCAAGGCCGGCTTTTCATCGCTTTCCACGTCTCTCTTGAAAGAGAAAGCAGTTCGCCCGGTGGAGCCAGTGGATACTTCAGAATCGTATGTTGCGGCTGATGACGAGTCGGAGCTGAATGTCCCTGGATACCTGCATGGAGGGAAGGTTCCATGGCAGACTCATCCCACCGTTTCTGGTGAGCGTAAGTGGTTCGAAGTGCCGAAGAAGTTTTTTGGGTTGTGAAGGTCGTGTATCCCGTTCATCTCGAAGTCAGCCATAAGTTATGTGATGTAATATCGTACGCAACCTAACCTGGTCTTTCATTTGCTACTCGATTCCGGATTAAGAAGTGGTTTGTCACCCGTAAACGACAGTCGCCCGGGTCTGCTGTCGACCATGAGCATCATTGTCACGGAAAGCAAATACCATTTCCCTAACGTATGCCGATCGAGGAGTCATGTCCGTAGGATCAAATACGAAGGGAGCGTCCGATGATATAAAGACTCATAACTACCAAACGTCGTCACAGTCAATGTTGTCGTCATCTGAGTGGTCATCACTGAGGTCCTCGTCGTAGGAACACATTTGCTCTGATAGAGACGACGGAGTAAACGTATCTAAAGACAGCGGTGGACATCAGTATTTGAAGACAACATAAACAATTCGTGCCCACCGCTGTCGGAGTCGTTGGACGCAGGGGCATTGTCAATGGCCATTGAATAAACTAAAGACTCAGCTCGGGCGCGACACCTCATCGTCCGCAACACAAGTAACTCCAACTGGAAATCGCGATGGTGAGTCTTGATATCAAGGTAAGTTGGCATCAGCTCCGCCAGACTGGTTAGTTCTACTTTGCGTGCTTTATCAAAGACCTCTTGGACGCGAGTGGTCACCCATGTACTCAACAGGGCGAACGAAGGGCCAATGGACTTCAGAGAGAGTGAGAGCAGCCAAGAAGATCAACGACGGTACTGACATTTACGATGACGGACGTTCGTTTTTCTTGGTGCGCAAGTGTGGATTGACCGATGGCCAAAGGGATGTCTATGTCTTGTTCCAATAACCAAGCTCTACACTTCTCTTGCACGGCTACTGAACAGGCCACAGGTGCAACGACGTGTCTCGAGGTTGTTGAGAAAGACCTGACGTCGGACTTGTGCGTGACTGGAACTGCCTTTTCTAAGTAGCAAGGTGTCAGACCACTCGTTCGCTGCCACAGTAAAAGAATCTTACGTGGAAAGAACCTGCACTGCTCTATGTGATCGATAGCCTGGCTGTGCAGAGACACTTCCATCCCACATCGAGCCCACTTCTCTTCCATGAAAGTTCGCTCTGCGATCACACGCCTTCCACCATGCCCATCATTACTTCGTAACAATTCCTCGTTCTGCGCTGCCACCATGCACCACCCAACAATTTGCCAAAGATCACTAGCATCGACCCGACCTTCGAGCAACATGAAGAGAAGGTGCAATTCAGTCCGGAGCTGCACGAAAAACTGTCAGGGTGCACAAACAGACGCTTCAGAAATTAGGGACTAACGGTCTCCGTTGGTATGAGTCTTATGTAGAAAGCCAACCATTCAGCTGGGCCTAGTATGTTTGAGAGTCGGAGCATGCCAATACGAGCTTCCGAGGAGTCGAACGGTGGAAGACTGAAGGAGGTCGACATCTTGCATGAATGAATTATTAGAACTTGAAGGACCGACTGTCTTCCTTCTTTTATAGGTGCCGTAAGTTTGTTGATCCAATTGTATGTCGGTGATTGAATGCCTATTAGCGGGCCATGAGACTACCACACGCAAGCCATCAAGATTAGCTGGCCACAGTCTCTGGCGCATCAGAATTCTCTGACCGCATCAGTTGACAAGTCAAATGATCGCTACCAAGCCTTTCATAAACGGCCTGAAGAAGAGCCCAAGATGTTTTCCTCGGTCGTGTTCGTAGAATCAAACACGAGAGGATATACAAGCCGCGAATCACAATTGGTCGTCTAGTTCGATCTTCTTGATTTCACAAAACTTACTGCTGGAAAGACCAGTATGAATGTTAGTAGAGGTTTGTTGTTGGAAGCATGAATTTATTAGCGATCCTAGAGACACAAGTGTCAATCATTCAAACCTGGGACTCGTCCAAGACATCACATACATACCTTTGCACTAAAATGCAAATACGCAACAAGTCGGCGTGCGCGCCAAACGTTGGACGCTTTTCATACCTAACACACTATGCAGGTGCTATAAATAATTGCGCGTCTAAGGGGATTCATAACTCACACTTTCATCAGGAAAAGCTACCCGTTGACCAGGAGCCAAACGCCAGTTACTGGTTTCAAGATAACCTTCGGCCGGTGTGGGTCGCGTTGTAACAATAACTTGAATAGTTCGTTATACCTCGGCGGCCCGAAGTCGACAAACTCTGTATAGATGTTGGCTGAGCATCCATCAAAACACGGGTTTCGAGTAAGTAGTAGAAGACGGTCGGCGTGCCTGAGATTACGTATGTGTGTGTTCATAGATATTCAAGATATGTATGCTGAAAGCGAATATAGACGCTGTGAATGAACATATAAGTACACGGCAAGCCACACAATTTGTAAGTCCTATGTCAAAAATGGCAAGCGTTCGTTCAAGATCTGAGGCGTATTATTTATATGGTTTTCGCACAACCATCACGTTATATAATTGGCATTTACGTTGTGTATGTTCAGAAGCATTCAGTTGCTCGACGTCTCGGTGACTTCTGCAGGATGTAGGTAACGTACTTATGCGATCTCTTTCCCAAGATACAATTTCTGTCTCTACGGACACCAAAGGTGTGATATCCCTAGCGACATGTCAATATTATAGTCAGCCGAAAATGCTAAGTAGGTGTATTCATGGGGATGTATGGATTATATCTGTACCCACATATCCAACATGGCATTCTAGAGGATGTATGAAATACATACATCATATATCCATGATACATGACATGTACCTCTTCCAGTTGAGCTTTCAGTGTTGTGGATACTCAGATCTCAGAATGGAACAGGATAGAAAACAACGCAACATCAATTCAACGATAGCAAAGAATAGACAATGACAATTAACAGTGATCACTATAGCTAGATTAAGTGCGAAAGAGTGTTCAAATTCACCATAACAGATTCTTCTGAATTGTATCCTGCCACACAGGCTGCATAACCTTCATGTTCATGACAGTCGGACCTTTGTGGCGACCAGGGAATTCCTGCAGATCAAGCTGGAGAACTTCAATCATTGCCCTGTGCATTGGTCAATTGGATAAACAAACAGGCGGGCTGCATATCATGTACTTGTGGTATGCATCTTCATACCTCAAGCCAGAACGAGCGCCTGTTTCATGGTATGCACTTTCGCGAACTTGCTCTAGCATTGCATCAACGTAGTTCCAGAACTTCTGTTGTAAGTAGAAGTCTAAGAGACGAGTCTCAGCGTTGATGAAAGAACCGCTATGACATTAAATAGTACCTAAGAGATGAGTCTAGAGACAAAATAACATGAGCGAGAGACGGCGTGCAAAGTGAATGTGAACTATACCTCAGTGTTGATGAAAGAACCGCTGAGGTACAAACAGTGCGATACAACGAGTTTAAAAGCTATACTAAAGAGTCTGTGATGGTGAATAAAGGAAAGGAATACTAAGAAACATGGTGTCAATGTTGAACTTCCAACACACCCCCTCAACTAGTGATGGAAAAGTCCAGTTCAGTCCGGTTCACCAGAAAAATCGCTGAACGCTGAACTGGACATCACATTCGGTTCAGCAATTTTGCTGAACGTTGGACTGGACGTGTTCGAACGCGTTCAGGACGTTCGGTTCGCGTTTGGTTTTGGGTTCGAACGCTGAACGTTTCAATGTGTTCGAAAGTTGCGTGAACGAGGCTGACTATTAACATGAATTCTAATCTACGTGTCACTAAGATAAAGGTCAGCATTGTCAACACTAGCATCAAGCTCAACATGCACTGCTGCATCAGTTGCAGCTCGTACAGTGCTTATTATGGTAGGCACTTTTTAACAATTGCAATGCCTCGAAGACCTGGGGTGTAAGCCGGTTGCGTCGACTGTCATCCGTCATGCCGCCGCTTGAGAAGGCCCGTTCTGATGGTGTCGAAGAGCCTTGAATTGCAAGGTAATCTCTTGCCATGCGGGAAACGGTGGGGTACATAGTAGAATGGTGCTAGCAAATACATCAATAACTCGGAAGACTAGTAAATGCACAGTAAAATGCTTACCCCCCACCAACGGACAACATCGGCAACCTCCTCCAATGGGCTAGTCAAGTATAGGGTGAGCTCGTGACGTGGATCAATGTTCTGTTCGGATGATTGGCGAGCTAGAATTGTGGAGCGCATCCACGAATGCCCATATTATGTAGCTCCGAGTCGTTCACTGGACTCTGGAATGGGTGACGGTGACTGCTGAGGGGCAGCTGCAACAGGTGCGTGATACTGATCGAACTGTCGAGGAGTTAGCAAGAACTTTTGACCATCACTCAGCATCACTTACTGCAGCTTCGAGTTTTTTCTTGCCTTCGTCAAAGGCATCAGTGTCCCATTGTGATCGTGCATACTCAAGTTTATAGTTAGGATCAAGGGCTGTTCAACATAAGTGTTAGTTAGTGAAAGTATCATGTATGGAGACGGACCTAAGCAAATGAAGTAGACGTCTGTCTCGTCTGTTTTCCGGCTCCACTTGCCCAAATTCTTGAGACCAGCGTGCAATGCATCAGCCACACTTGAGAACTTGTCATCGGCCGCCATGTTTTGCCAGCTTTGCTGCAAGAATTCCAACACCGGAATTGCTCGCCAGACTGTTGGGTCTTTTGAGCTGGAAAAACTCTGGGTGGCATTGGCTGGTTCCTGTAAGAAGACGTGAAAGTTAGTGTAATACTAGAAGATAAATTAAACGACGCACCTGAAGGACTTCGTGGAGAAGCGAAAGCTGGAACCAGTCACTCTGACTTAACTTAAAGTCAGCATACTGCTTCTTTCGCAAATTTGGCACTTCATTGCTATCGTCGGCAAGACGTACAAAGCAGTTGACACCCTGTGATTAATGAGTACATGATTATTATATTTGACCAAATAAAAATGATGTGCACCTTCTGCAACAGAAGAAGGTGAGCAAGGCATGTGAAGAGCGAGGCCCACCGAGTTCGGACCCACTGTAAAAGTTCAAGGACAGGTACATTGACCTCTGCACATGATTGGTGGAAAAAAGCCCAAGCTTGAGGTGACTTTCAAATCTAGTCAATTAATATCAGCAGTGTTTACGTGGACTAGTACGAGTAGCTTTATGCACACCTGTACGATGAGTGCGAGAGCCTTACCAAGTGCATTGGATGTGTCCGAATTGTCAACGTCGTCGTTGTCATCAACATCGTTGCTCGTAGGTCCAATGGCCCGTGAAAAATGGCCTGCCGCAACATTGATTGCATGCTCCATACACCTAACTCTACGCTGACGATAGTCTTCGATCCCAGCTTCAGGGACAACTTCGGCAAATGTCTTGAGTGCTGAATCGTTGTTCAGTAGCATTGTCAGCCGTAAACCACCCAATCTATACATGATATACATTAATTAAGATTAAGTGAGGGTGTTGAAATGCAATACCTTCTTTCGCAACTCAAAACGGTCCACCACTCGAACCAGGATGTTACTGATGTTGTCTCCTGAGTGATTGCCTTCGATAGACATGAAAGAAAGTTGGTCACACTTAAGTTCCCACTCATGCGGGGCATCCGCAGGTGCATCAATATAGTGACCCGTGACTGACAGGTATGGATTGCCACTGTCCTGAAGTCCAAGAATCAAATGTGAAGGACACTCGCCCAGGAATTTCCTTGAGACGCTCAGCGGATCTGAGACTCGGCTATCTTAGCACGACGAACAATCTCTTTGCGTACTTTATGACGGCGTGGGATATCTTTCTCAGAGAGACCTGGGCGAGTGTATGTGAGAAGTCGCCGAAAAGCACCCTTATCTGCGGGTTGGAAGGCTTCATCTTCGGCAACGATCAGTTCCACAATGTAGTCCAGCAATCCAGCAGTAGTGAATGCTGGTGCACGATGCTCTTTTACAACTGCGCTGTCCAAAGTCTTCTGATTAGAGCTAAAATCAGGATCTTCATTAGATACATAGCAAAATGCAATAGATCACGTACAGCATGTCATCCGAAGGTAGTGCACGCACATGTGGCTGAATTCTGCGCTTGCGGCAGTGATCTTTATAGAGCTTTGTATGATCCTTATGTCTGAATAGCACGCTGTCAGGTATATGTGGAAAATATAACAGATGACTTACCTCTGAATATGAGCACGAAGGGAAGTGACACTGCCCTTCAAAAAACTAAACTTGCGGGCAACCCCATTTGCCCTGAAAAGCGAAAGTTATCAAAGGCGAAGCAGCACAAAATGTCCCAAACTTACTTGCAAACCTCACACCAGTGCCCGTCCTCTTCCTTGCCAGTATCGGGGTTGATAGCTTTCGCTTCGCGGGTGAAAATGGTCTGAATATCTGCCATCAAGTCACTTTTACGTCGTTTGGCACCCTGCACAGAGAAATCAATTTGTTAGAAGGCACAAACTTGAAAGATTCACTTACCTCATGGTCCGCGTCACCCATCTCTTTGGTTTGCTGGTATGTTGATGGGGGGGCATCGTCGACATCTGCATCATCGGTACGTGTGTCCTCATCATCGTCCCATTCAGGGACTTCGGCCACTGCATCCTCGTTGGACTCGTCCTCGCTCTCGCTAACGACCACTCGATGGGTAGCCTTGCGTTTGCCCAAAACAGCATTATTGGGGTCAGTAAGTTTGGACGCAGGGCGTGGAACACGTGCAGAGCGACGTGATCCTGCGACGATGACAGCAGGGGATGGCAAAGACGTGCGAGAAGTACTGGGCAGCGGGGTGTCGTCATCCGGATCGTGAAACCAGGTAATATCCTTGGCATCGAGGAGAGTACCATTAGCACCTACAGCACACTGGTCATTCAGCAGCATATTGAGAACACAATGTTAGCAAATTCATGTTGAAATGCTAACTTTTAAGTTTGCGTGGTGTGTGCCAAATGGTGCCTGGCTCGATCGTTGAGTGCTCCAGAGTCTACATGGAGCTTCAACTGTCGAGTGATTAGTACAAATGGATACAAAACCTGCGCTACAGAGTACCTGTAAATCTGAACTCCTGATGCGATCAGAGTTCTTCACAACACGAGATTGCTTGAAAGATTTCCGACGTCGAATTGTGCCAGTGTGGTGGTAACAAAATGAGTTGATCAATCCGTATCATAAGCTGACACGATGTTGCTGAGCTATAATTAGGTCACGCTCTGTTAGTGTTACTAACAGTAATCTTACTGCATCAAAATGTATGCTCCCGTTCAGCATTCAGACGCGTTTGGACGCGTTCAAGACAGTTCTCGAGCTATCGAACGGAGAACCGAACCCTCAGTTCGGTTCTCCATGGTCCTTGAACGTTGGACTGAACCACAGTCCGGTTCACCAAAAGTCCGGTTCGAACTGCGGTCCAGGACCGAACCTTTCCATCACTACCCTCAACAAGACAATGGAGAAATGAAAAACGAGACCTAACAAGATATGAGTGCAAGACTGGAACAGTGATGAGTGAATGCAGGATGAGGCAGAACCTTGGTGAAAATGTCGGCCGTGTTTTTATGAGTCGATAGCCAAATGGGCTGGAATGTTTTGTCTTCGATGTGACAGCAGATGAAGTGGTAATGAAGATCAATGTGTTTCGTTCTGATGTGATTGGCAGCCTCTTTTGACAGTGCAATGGCGCCCGCGTTGTCTGCAAACAGTTGTAGCGGCAAGGAGAGAGGTATACTGAGACATCTGAAGAATGACTGGAGCCAGAGGCCATCCTGAATTGCTGAAGTGAGTGCCATATACTCTGCCTCGGTGGATGATAAGGCCTGCGTGGTCTGTTTCTTAGCGGAGTGCAACACCGGGCCACCATTCAGAAACCACACATAACCAGATATTGACACGCGATCCTCCGGGCATGAGGCCCAGTCTGAGTCGGAGAATCCGTGAAGGTTAGGGTTGATACCAGCACCCCCATAGTGTGTGCACATGTTAATTGTACCCACGAGATAACGCAAGATGTGCTTAGCAGCTGCGTAGTGCTTGGCCTCGGTGGACACATTGTATTGCACGAGACGCATCACAGTAAGGGCGATGTCTGAACAGGTATACATGGTGAGGTAAAGGAGTTCACCAACGAGCTTACGGTACTCTGTTTGCAGGTCGTTGACATGAGGAAACACATCAGTGGGGCATCCGAAGGGAAAGTTGGGGTCCATCGGAAGTGACACTGGGTTGCAGTCAGACATGCCGTGTTCATTGAGTAAGTATGTGATGTATTCTTGCTGGTGCATCCAGAGTTCACGAGTCTTTCGGTCACGAACGAACTGAATTCCGAGATACTTCGTGACGGCGCCAAGATCGGTGATACCAAATCAGTTCGGCGATTTGCCCTTTCGTGCGATCAAGGAAAGTGCGACTATTTGAGCCTGTGAGACCATCGTCGATGTGCCATGCAATGATGAATATCACCCTCACCCCCTCAGCATTAGCATGGTCAAAATTGAAGACGGCGTAATCAGCCTCACAGCGAATGAAACCGAGACGCACAAGGACCTCCTGAAGAAGCTCGTACCAGTCATATGCAGCTTGTTTGAGGCCATAAAGAGAGGAGAGGAGATGGGCAATGAGTCGAGAGCTGTCTGGACCAGCGTGTTCGAATCCAGGGGGTTGACACATGTACACGTCCTCCTGGAGTTTGCCCCAGAGGAAAGCTCATTTGGCATCAAAGCAATCAAGCTCCCAGTCGTGTGTGGCTGCATAGGCTGAGAGAATGCAGATAGAGGCAGACTTCGCCACAGGTGTGAAGGTACGTCCAAAATCAATGCCAGGGATTTGAGAGAAGCCTTGCGCGACCAGGCGTGCTTTGAAGACTGGTCCACCTTTGAGATCTGATTTGAACTCCAGTACCCAGTGACAACCAATAGTGCGACGACCGTCAGGTAACGGAACAAGTTCGTACACGTTCATTCCGGACATTAAGTTCATTTCCTTGTGCATCGCAGCAAGCCAGTGATCGCTATCAGGACGTCTCATCGCTTCGTCATACGTTGCAGGTGGGATTTTAAGGTCATAATCGGGTGCGAGAGGGTTACGATGGGTGTCGCTGCATATGGAGAGAGTGGCTACTTCGACAATGATAAGGTTTGCAAGGACCTGAGAAAAACCAACCTCAGCATCATCTGACGCAATTGCGTCTGGATCAGTGGGTGCCATGGCAGGTAGGTCAGGCATGCGCGTAGGTGCAGCAATGACAGGAGCATCAATGATGTCAGCACCAGTGGAAGGGGGAGGGATACCATTGATCTGGGCATTGTGAAGTTCATGCTGATGAGCGAGGTGAGCCTTATCAGAGATAATGCGATCCTTAAGCAACTGGCCCTTCTCAGTGTGTGCTGGAATGCGACCCAATTGGCGGATAATGGTGGCGTGAGGTGGTTCAGCAGGTGCAGATGGTGGTTCGGCTGCAGGGGAGTGAGGAGCCCCAGGTGGCAGGGGAATGTCGTCGTTGTCATCATCACTGTCCGGGAAAGGACAAGTTGAGAAACTCTCATCGAAGATGACGTCCCGAGAGTTAAAGAAAGCACCAGTTACCAAGTCACAACAACGCCAGGCCTTGACACCAGGTGGATACCCCATAAAAATGGCTTCGCATGAGCGAGGACCAAGTTTCTGCTGAAGTTCGGCAGGAATGCGAGCAAAGCACCGTGCCCCGAAAATGCGAAGATGACTGAGAGAGGGTTGAATACCGTGCAGCATTTCATATGGGGTTTTTCCTGAGGGTAGGGCCCGGGACTCAGTCCAATTGAAGAGGTAGCACACAGTGAGAGCTGCCTCCCCCCAAAGCGATGGAGGTAAACGTGCAAAGTCCAACATTGCATACATACGACCTTTGATCGTATGCATCACCCTCTCTGCCTTCCCATTCTGCTGATGAGCATAGGGGGCAGAGCGTTGACGCTGGACTCCCATTTCCTCAAGGTTCTCTGTGAAGGCGTCATTCATGAATTCTCCTCTGTTATCGCTGCAAAAGACCTTCACCCGCAGGCTGGAAAGGTTTCCCACTGCGCATGTAAAGACCGCCAAGCATCAAGCACTTGGTCCTTGGTTGCAAGTAGCTGTAGGTCAAGGGCATGCGTGTGATCGTTGAGGAATATGATGAAGTAGCATTTACTGTGTGGGGTGATAGTCGGTATGAGACCAGCAGACGTCACTATGAATGATGTCGAGGAAGGCAGCCGCATGCGCGGTTTCAGAGGAATGAAAGGGCTGATGTGGGTGTTTTGCCATAATGCAGGATTCGCAGTGTGAAAGAGGAGCTTTAGTATCAACAGTAACCCCCTTGGCAACCCGATGTAGATGACTGACAGCGTCTCGTCCAATGTGTCCAATCTGCACGTGCCACAGGTCAAGGGTGAGAGGAATGTGTGCAAATGCAGCAAACTCGGGCCCAGGAAGGAGTGATGGGGCCGGCTCAGAGAGTGGTAAGAATTCAAGATTGACTGCATATGGTTTTCCCATTGCTGGGATGGCACCAAGCGCAACATTACAGTAAGTGAGTTCGCAGGTCCATGTTCACATGGAAGTTCACATCCCATCCCTTGGAGTTCATCCCACTAACAGAGAGCAGGTTGAGCAGGGCGCCTGGAGCGTGCAGACAATTCGACAGATGAATGCAGAGGCGATGATCCCCGATGGTGAGGATGGCAACACAGGTGCCACAACCCGAGGTGGTGAGAATGCCAGTGGTTCACAGTTTTGACACTGACTGGATCTGCCGTCGAGTAAGTGTGGAAGAAATGTCTGTCTTTCACAAGGGTGACAGTGGTACCCGAGTCAAGGATCATTTCAAAGGGTAATGGAAGAGCACAGGCGATTTCAGTGGGAACTTCCACAATGGATGCGAATGACATATCATCGAAAAGACTAGCAAGGTCGGTGGCCGCAGCCGCAATGGGAGGCACGGGCACTGCAGGTGCAGGTGCAGGTGCAGGTGCAGTAACTGCAGCTGCGGCAGTCTTGCCTTTCTTCTTTCATTGCCAGGGCGCTTGTCCCTCCATTCCGCCACCTTTACTGTAACAATGATCATGATCATGGTCACCCTTGTTGCAACCCGGTGTTGTGCAAAAGACACCCTGCAGGTTGTGTTTATGTTTGCGAAGACCAGTGATAGAGTTGATGGTGGGTGTGGTAGAGGTTGTATCAGCCGCATTTGCATACTCAGACCCAGGACGTGCAGAATGGATTGCCTGCGTGACGACGTGTCGAGCTGCCTCTGCAGTGATGCAAGACATGCAATTGTTGAAGGTGAATGCGGAAGGTATGGGTGTCCCTGATGCGGGTGTCCCCGTCGTCGTCGTAGTAGGAGCAACCATGTCCTCATGCATCCGCTGCTCGAGTTGAGCCTTGAATTGTTGCCATATGGGAGTGGGTGGGAGACCCATGAGTAAGTGATAAATCGCGTCTGCATCACCATAAGGTGCACCAGCATCAATCAGGCATTCATGTAGAGATGCATGTTGACCAACATAAGCTGAGGCGTCAGCTGAATCTTTCATGCGAAGCGTCTGTACTTGCTGGTGAAGTTGATACTGAGCGCTGATGTCAGTTCAGTTGAAATGCTCTTTGAGTATTTGCCAAGCCTTATGTGTGTTAATGATGTGTGAGCGAGGGATCAGCGAGGCAATAGAAACACTCAAACAGTGTATAATGAGATCCTTAGCCTTCATGTCTTCAAACAGCCATGCTTGCATAGCCATTGTTTCGGCCGCGGTAGGAATTAGTGGGTCGACAGGCATCAGCATATGAGATGGAATCCCAAGAAGGTCTGTAGGATCAAGTTTATCATTAATGTGACACCAAAGATCATTGCACGCCAAAGCGTATTGCATCTTTGTTGCCCATCCAATGTAGTTTACCGATCCCAACAATTCAGGGATGTGGTAATGCTTTCCCATGGCGATATCGTCAGGGAACTGATGAACGATAATGAGCGGTGGGCAGATCGATGTGAGGGGAATATGACTTTTCTAGAACTTCGGTTGATGACTCAGTTTGAGTCAGGGCTCATAACCTGTTGTAAGTAGAAGTCTAAGAGACGAGTCTCAGCGTTGATGAAAGAACTGCTATGACATTAAATAGTACCTAAGAGACAAGTCTAGAGACAAAATAACATGAGCAAGAAACGGCATGCAAAGTGAATGTGAACTATACCTCAGCATTGATGAAAGAACCGCTGAGGTACAAACAGTGCAATACAACGAGTTTAAAAGCTATACTAAAGAGTCCGTGATGGCGAATAAAGGAAAAGAATACTAAGAAACATGGTGTCGATGTTGAACTTCCAACAACTTCTGCTTGTTCCACTTGGGGGGAGAGCCTTGAAGTCCAAAGCCAGAATCAGTGCCATCATCATCATCATCAATTCCATCCGCATCTGTGTCCGCATCCTCGTCCACATCCACGTCCGCATCCAAGTTCGCATCCACATCCACATCCATGTCTGCGTCCGCATCCGCATCCACATCCACATCTGCGTCTGCATCTGCATCTGCGTTTGGATCCGCATGCTCTTCCGAGTCCACTACTTGGGTGTTGTAGTTTGCATTATCATTGGTGGTATCAATACGAATTTGGTGGGTACCAGGGGATTCATCTTGATGCCCAAAGACAAGGTCTGGGTGGCTCTGTTGGAACTCCTCCGCCAGCTGTTGGATGTCGACATGGAGCTGGCTCATTATGTGGTGTTGAAGATCTGGATGAAGTGAGGGGATGAGGTAGGGGGAGAAGAGATCCTTGAGGGCGATTTTTTCGTGGTCACTGACACCAATCAAGAACAAACGAAGACATCACCACTGACTTAAAGTAAATAAATGTCATATTAGACATTCAAAGACACATACCAAGAATGCAAATCTTGTCCAGTGTGAAGAATCGACCTCCATGCCGCTATGTATAATCAGTTTGAGGGTGTCCATGATGCTCAATCTTTTGCTGATTGATGTGGTTAGCTGTAGATAGAGAGACCTCAGCGAGTATTATTGTTGGTTCGAAATATACTTACCGTGGTCTTGATGGCACCATGGATGGTCACCAAAAGTCACGTGACCAATTTACTCAGCAGTACACACAACTCATTGTCATCGAAGAGGCCCTCAGAAATCTTGAAAAGATCACCAGTGCTCTTTTATGAAGTCCTATGTTCAAACAGTGAAAAATTGGGGTAAAATCAAAGGATTTGACCTACCATGATATGTTGCTGTGTGTCAGTCACATATGTGGTTAGGTTGGGGGATAGCATGCAGGCAGTCAGGCGGCCCTTTAGAGCACTCTATCATGTGAAGTCAATCACAGACCCACATGAAGAAAAGACCATCAGTTGCACCTTGAAATCCTTTGAGGTGAGTAATTTCTCTAGATCCTGCAAGACATTAACTTTGTTCTCTTCTTCTCGTTTGAGCTGGCTGGCCCTCATGACAAGAAGCATGTGGAACAAATTACCATTCTGTATGACGCGGAATCAAGCCAGGAAATAGAGGGAAAGTAGAGTACTGTACCTCAATAAATGCTAGTAGTTTCTTCAAAGGTACTCCGTGATCAGTGGCAAGTCGTTGGGCATGTGTTTTGAGCCGCTTGGTGCGCCTTGGGGTGAGCTGCATTGCATCAACACTATAATTCTGTCGATGCCGAACACCTGCGTTAACATCCACACTGATAGGTTGGTCAATATCAGACGATCTGGCAGGAGAAATCGGGCGTGATGAGGTGATGGTCGGAATAACCTGGGATTCTGACGTAGATGTAGAACTCTGTTGATGACCCTGCCTACGTTGTAAGGAGCAAATTCCACTACAACCTCAGTGCGATAACGGCCGATTCAAGTAGTGAGCCTATAATGTTCAGTTTGACCTGGGGGAAGCGGAACAAAGCAAACTGAATTGCTGCCTCAGTATAAAATATGAGGGGCACGACAACAAGTCAAAGGGTGGCCGATCCAATATATGTTCAGCACGAACAGTCACCCATGAAGCTGATCAACTATGATTCCTACCGACCACTATGCAATGTGCAAGTGAGTGCGGCTGACCGAGGTAGTTTGATAAAGAACGGAGGTTTCAAGGAGAACGTGCGGACAGACACGGGGAATGAGATCAGAAAGGAACGGAACACAAAAGACACGGCTTCTGAGTGAGAATTAACTGCATTGCAACAACGGGCAGACGCTCCTTAAGTACAAAATCGACTACTAGGTAAGAAATGGAGATAATCATCGCTTGGGATGCCCAGGCTACCTCGTGGTTCGCTAGAGATATATGCAGGACATGCGGTTGATCATCCGTGACATGTATGGGGATATTTGAGAGTAAGCCGGTCCGAGCCGCTTAAGGCGATGTAATAGGGGAGTTTGAGAGGTAACGGTACTGTATTTTGTCAAATAAACCAAAGAGGAATATACTATGCGCCAGTGAACAAGGATGGATGGATATGGGGTTCGTCTGAGTATCTGTGAGCTAGAGGGGCAAAATACTGCACGTGACTGACCGATGATATGCGTTGATTCTTTGTCAGCTGATGCGCTTGCGTGAGTGGCTTGAACGTGTATGAGCGGGACCATGATCGGCAAGGAGTTGGATAGAGCGGGGGGGTCGAGCGTATGTTGCCGTGGAACGGCAGAGCAAGGAAGTACCATGTCAGTGCCGATCCGCGTCCTACAACGTGCCACTTGGGGTCGAGAGTTCGAGCTGATGCCTCTGTGATCTGCAGTGGGACCAGAGTGGGTCGAGAGCCCTGCATCAGAACCAAGCAGTGAGCGACCAT
Organism: Suillus paluster; assembly: GCF_016628075.1. NCBI lineage: Eukaryota > Fungi > Basidiomycota > Agaricomycetes > Boletales > Suillaceae > Suillus > Suillus paluster. Next base: position 165,528 of record NW_024537633.1, read on the forward strand.
GAGGTCTACCAGCCTGGGGTGGTGCCAAGCCCTGTCCTTGTGGTCTGGGACCAACACTGCTCGCCCGCTGGGAGCTCCCAGATGTCGAGCAAAGTGGAAAATGGTTCAACATCATCTTGAGTGGTCCTTTGGGGTCAACTGAACTGAACACAGAAGTTAGGTTTTGATTTTTTAAGGTATTAACAACACTTCCCACGCAAGTTCGGGGCTCAACGCCACAATTCAAGATCATTGAAATCAAAGTTGGTGAGACAAGTGGTACAGCAGAGATGGGACAAGTTGATAGTGACCAAGGTAGAAGGTGGGTAGTGTCCATGTGAATATAGATGATATGGAGGAGGTGCCAAATGGAGCGCGGCACTGGCAGGGAGTTATAGAAATGCAGCTTGCACTCTGCACAAATTTGATGATACTACGTACGGATTTGTTGACGAATGGTGACTCTACCGAGATATTTGACCTCATTTAAATCTTCATCATGTATGTTAAAATATGATTGAATGACACTTAGAGAGCCCATCTTCAATACTGTCCATGAGAGGTGATTAGTGCGTTCTTCAGAGTGATATCATGTAAGGTAGGGTTGATGAGTGGGTCAAAAAAATGCGCGTGTGTCGTTTGAGTGATGTCGGTTCAGCACCCCCGGCAAGAGAAAATTGATGAATTGCACTTGCTGGTTTATGAGGAGGGTCTTCTCTCAGTCACATCTTGGCTGAAAAAACAAGTGTTGTTTTGGTGTAAGATAGGGTTGATGAGGGGGTCGAAAAAATGTGTGTGTGTTGTTTGAGCGATGAAGTTGACCTGGCAAAAAATTCGGCACTGTTTGGTATGAAGTCATGATGTCAGTTCAGCACCCCCGGCAAGAGAAAATTGATGAATTGCACTTGCCAGTTTATGAAGAGGGTCTTCTCTCAGTCACATCTTGGCTGAAAAATAAGTGTTATTCTGGCGCAATGAGAGCCATGTCACAATATTACAAACAACTAGGGGGGGAAATAATGATGAGGTGGATGATAAGGACCTGATTGGCAAGAATGAGTTTCTGGGACTGGGGGATACAATTATTCATGAGCAGTAGGTACTCAAACAGGTGGGATGAGTGAATTATAGAACTAAAATGATTGTGACTAGAATATGCGGGAAAGGAAGGCGCCTGAGATGGCCAACTTGAAGGAGATATCTGTGGGGGTGGCGCAAACATTGGTGGTGATAAATGTGATTGGTATGCTGGGAACGAACTCGAAGCACCAGCAAGTTGCGATGGAACAGTGAGGGGGGCAAAGCATTGAGCAGGTGGATAAGAATGAGGTTGTGGTTGGAGAGGGAGGTGCGCAATGCTTCCAGTGCTTGATGTGGGTTGGAAGTGTGTCCAGGATGTGCTGTCATTTTGAACAGGTGGTGAGAAAGTGAGTGGGTGATACTGTGGAGTTCCCACTTTAGCTCCCTTGGTGCGTGTTGCAGGCTGAACGGGCTTCTTTCCTGTTGTTTTGGCCTTAGCCTGTTTCTTGGGCCCATGATCAAACACAGGCCAGTGTGCCACCTTTGTCATTGGGTGGGATTGCCGCCTCTCCTCCAGTTTTTTTGCTAATCTCTTTCCTTGCATCTGTTTCACAGCAGCTTTTTGGACAGCTCCAGGATCTGCAACTCGTAGTGGTGTCTCGCAAAGCGATTCCGGGAGAAAAGAATGGATATGCTGGTAGTTGTGGATGGAGAATGTGTTGAGGAGATAGTGTGGTGATGGTTGGTGTTCCACAATACTTGTCATTTGGTCAGTCTGTGTCCGTTCCTGCCATACATGCTTAGTAGACAAGTCTGTACAGTTCGCGTCGAGACAATTGTGCTGAAGGTTCACTGCACACACAATATCCTGCAATGCAACTTGAATTGCAAAGTAAATGCATAGGAAGTAGGAAGGCTCACCATTTCTGACACTACTACTTCCTCATCAGTAAGCACAAGGCACAGCAGGTGAAGCAAAGGGTGGCATGCAGGCATGATGGAAAAGACTTGGAGAGCAACAAATGCGACTGCGCGCTGGGTCATTGTCAAGATCAAGATTTTGTGGATGCGTCCAATACAAGTCTAGTAGTAAATAGCCAGTTAGCATTTCACTGGCAATAATACAACAAGCGAAAATGCACCTTCTCCTTGACTGTGTCTCAAAAGATAACATGCCCATCCACTCGCGAATGTTCATGCTCACCAGTCACAACTGAAATCCCCTGGTAGTAATGTGTGTGAGAAGGACTTTGGAAAAAGTTCCCCTTGAGTATTTTTGCGCAACAAGTTATTTCCCATGGAATGGAATCGCGCTTAGACCTTCCAGTTGTCGAAATTGTACCTGTGCCTTCCATAGCATGGTCAATCTCTGGAACTTCAGATGAGACTGTTTGATTAACCATACCTGGATCTACAAGATTTTCATTGGGAATCCCAAGCAGTCAACCATGTTCAGGATGGTCTTCAAGGTAGGTGACAACCTGCGGGCCTCTCTGAACCCATTGTTCTGCATCAGCATCATACCAATACCCACCTGTGGCAATGTGCTTGATAGTGTCATTGTGAACAAATGTAGTACATGTGTCCCGACTTGGAGCTTGTTGATTACTGAAAATGCATGTAAGCTGGAAGACATGATTGAAGGATTCGTAGTGTTCTGTAGAGAAAATGATCGCAGGTCCAAAGTGTTGGATGAATGCTGGGAGGTGAACCAAAAAATGAAACTTCGGTTTGCTGATTAAGATACTTGGAGCACATTGTGCAGTAACATTGAGAAAGTCGCCAATTTTTCGAGATAGTGCTGCCAAGTAGCTTTCAGTGTCGTTGATTTTTGTATGCCAAATGAGGACAACCAATTCTCTGATTGCAGTCCATCCATCGAGAACGCTCTTTGGAACAAGGTCATACACAGCGAATGGCATAACCTGTGCAAGACTTTTGAAATGCTTGCCGATCAAGCCCCCTTTATAGTGACAAATGTAGTCAGCATTCAGGGACGGCACATTCAAGCCATCCGTTTCCAATGAGGCGAGACGCGTCTGAAACACAGTGAGTAGTTTTGCTTTCTCGAGTAGAAAGACAGTCTGGCCCCAGAAATACTTCACAACGCCAAGTAGAACAGTGTGAAGAATCTCGGTCGGAGTGTCGAGGTGAATATTGAGTCCTATGTAGGTATAGAATCTGAATTAGTTCAATGGCACACGAAGAATGGTCCAATAATGCTTACCGTTCATCCCGAGAAGGGGGTTTATCGCATCATAGCATGTCCTGCTTTGCAACAAATGCTCGAGCTCGTCCTCCAGCTTAGCACAAACTTCAGATTCTGCTAACGCTGACTGTCCTGTGTCTCGTTTTCGCAGTTTCTTGCCCAATTCTACCAGTGTATTAATGAGCGAAGATGAAAGAGAGTCACGAACTCCAGTTGACGTTGTGGCGGCTGCAATCTTCCCTGCAGCTCCCGAGCATAACGCCGTCTCAAATTGCTGACAGACTTGCAATGTCATTTCTTTGGGTGTTCAGAGGTTTCCTTTCTGTCTCGTTTCCTAGATCAGTGAATAGCTGTCTTTTTGGATGACATACTGTGAAAATACTGTTGTAACCGACGTCCAACTCCTTGTATTCTTTCATGCCACCAATGTGGCAGGTCCTGCAAAAGTAATTACAGTTCAACCCTGCATGACTACATTCTTGTGCCTGCATTGGATTGTCTCCTGCGACAAAGAGTCCAGAAGGAATAAGCATCACTTACTCATCGAATTTACAGTCCCATGCAATGATCCCTGACTCTGCCGTGTTGCTACTCATACTTGAGCTAACAAAATGTTATGAACAGCAGAGAACACGCACTCAATAGACTCCCTCATTGCATGCATTAATTCCATTGGCACAGCGTGCAGGGATGACATTACAAATTGAACGCAGAATTCCTTCTCCAGCATCTCACAAGGCAAGTTGGCATTTGACATGTATATTGCATGGTGCTTGTTCCACTGTTTCAAGACATTCCCGGAAACATCATCCATAAATATGATCAGAGGGACTGAATACACCATTCGACCCTTCACTTTTTCATGGAGTGGGTGTGGTACAAGCTTTAGATATTTTTCAGACGATGCTAAAATTATACTAAGTAGTTCATCGCCCTTGCTTTGAATGTAAACCTACCTGTAACCCCACATGTGAGCTCACCCACAATATCCTCGAATGAATGCCTGAAGATCGAAACCGGTACAACCTCTTGTTCATCACTGACAATAAAACCAGCCTAGCTGACGTGTCAGCATGCTGTCGCAGTATCAGCCAAATCAAATTGCGTACATCTGTATATTTCACAGCACGGCCCATGGTGTATAACTCCTTCTGCTGACCTAGACCGTGTGAGCGCCCTGGGTTCAATGGATCATATGAAGCATTAAAAAAGTGCTCGGGGACAAAATAGTCTCCCGAGCATTCTTGCAGATGTTCATGGACAAAGTAAATGTTGCCATCCACACAAGCTGCCAGAGGTGATGGCAGTTCTAGCAGCATCTTCTGCCCATGACAGACTTGAGACATCCCAGCTCCTCTGTCCTCCGGATAGTCCAGCATAGTGAGTGAGTGGGTTTGCATAATCCTGAAGTATATAGTTAGAGTAGGTAGTTGTCGTACTCTTATTTTACCTTTGCGATCGCATGTCCGATGTCGTTGATATAAAATATATTGCCAGATGCAGATGTGACTTTGCGCATCGGATTTCTGACAAGTCCATGGATGCGCTCGTTTGATTGCTTAACAGCCCTGAGAGATGGGACGTCGCGAGCACCAAGGTCCCTGGCCCAGCTAAGAACAGCTCTCTTCTGTGCTTCTGAAAAGGGCAGCCAGTGCCGAACTAAACAAAAGTGATGTCACGAAGTGCTTTTGAAAGATAATGAATATCATCGACATCTGAAACAACAACAAATGAAACTTACTCCCTTCAATGACCAAGGATAGTACAGACTCCCATGCTTAACTTTCTCGTGTATCGAGCCAGAATTGGTAGGAATTTCTGATTCGCCTGCAATTGTGTCAATATCGCAAATGAACCTGCAATACTGAAAACTGACACGATAACTCAATCCTGAAATCAGGCTCAACATCTTGAGTGCCCATCTCATCTTTGAGAGGAGCAAGAGGCGTCCTGAAAAGTTTATCGTTGTCGAGTAGTGAAGCCTTAAATTCATCAAAAAGATCCCAGTCCCCCACTGATCTCGTAGGTATCACAATGCAATTCTACATCCCATAGTTCAGACAGTGGGATTGGTTCATCTTCAACACGTGCCGATATCGGTGCTGGCTGCCCACTGTTGGATTCATTGCTGGGATCCCCGGGTTCATATTGGCCACCATCAGTGTCGTGCTGGAAAGATCCGGAGTTATGGTCGACTTCCATATTGAAGTCATCGAGTGCAGGACACATAGGTTCTCCCAGAATGTTTGAGAGTAATGTGCCACTTGTGAATGGCACTATCACAGTGAGACTTGACGTGCCTGCGCTCCATTGTCCAGGAATCCATTCTTGTTTGGGGGACAGACCATGCAAGTGACACGAGTGCAGTGCTGCATTGCAGTATTTGAAGACTACACATGTGAGGGTTTAAATATATAAACACTCTTTAAAATACTTGTTCCATCGATAGGTATCCCATTCATAATCGCTGCTGGTCGACGACTCAAGTCAGCGCCAAATCTTGCGAAGTCCATTGATCACGTGCCAAATGTAAGTGCTTCATTCAATTGCGAACTCCAACACGAACTCGAATGAATCATTGTGGGTTTTCAAGCACAACAAACTGGGCCCATATGACACCACTCACAGTAACATTATATCCAACAGTTCATGTGGTGCAACACACACAAGACACGTCCATACAGCCTTTGTGCATTGGTGTCTGCTTTTCAGGTACTCTCCCGAGGCACCTCATTCACGGCATTGTTGTAATACTGCCCCCTCCTGACCTTTCAGACTGATTTGCTAATAGTTCTTATTTCCATTTTAGCTGATCCAAATCTCTGTTTCAATTGCAGAGGAGTATAGCTCATTCGCAACACTGGTCATAGAATCTCTTGCTTTGGACGGGTATCCTACCAGTGAGGGTTCTATATCTGAAAATGTATGTGCACAACCTTCTCTTGTGAGATTCAACAATTTTAATAATCTCAGGTTGCTGCTGTGAGTGAAAGTGGACACAAACTAGAGCCCTACAACTGGCATGTCGACATACCCATTACATTCCTCCCATTGCCATCCGATTTCAACCCGACGGATTCTTGCCATTGGTCAAGGTTGTTAGAGCAGATCCAGTGCTGGCTGGTTAACATACCGTCAAATTCACAACAGTGGACATGGGGTCGCGACACATTCTGGTTCGCTTTTGTTGGTGCTTACCCAGACTTCCCAGGTGGCAGTTGGTTGAGGTGGGACGCAAGGATTCCCCTCGAGGGCCAGTTCATTGAACAGTGGCTCAAGGACGGAGCTGCAAGTGTAGGTGGGGATCAAAGTTGTGAGGGCTTACTTGGGCAAATATGGGCCGAGTTTTGTACTCATGCAATGCTTTTCCATCCTGAGCCTTTGTTATCAGTTGATTGATGGTATATACTGCATATCATGTTAAACTGTATCATTCCATAGCATGTGTTGTGAATACTTGAAATGTAAAATGTAGTTTTAACATTACTTGGACACTCATTGAGCGCGTGTTCATATGCTTTGATCCTGGCAAACTTCGATGTGATGTTATAATGATTTGTTTTCCTCCTATGGGCCTCCTAGCGATATACAACATACATTAAGAATACATAAGGCTCACATCCAACAGACACACAGCTCAAGATATCGACCATACAAGTGCCATTACATATGAATGACAACCAGGGGTCACCATGTGTATAATCTCTAAATCACTTAATGATGATGTTACCATGATGTTCCATTGGTGATCTCCCATGACAATGAAAAGTTATCCATAAAGTGGTGTGAGACACATAGTTTTTTATTTTATATGAATTTTGCTCAGAATACACCAAGGTTGGCATCTGCCATACATCTGAATTATCCTTCTCGTGCTATGTTTGGTCTGCAAATTACGTGTTTTGCCATGTAAGGCGCCCCATGAGGATGCGACACCGACCACCCTGCACTGTCACTAACATGTTATGTTTCACCTGGCCACCAGCAATTCTGTGCATTGAACATGCTGTGATCCACTAGTTCTATCCATAAAGCCCATTTAAATCAGCGTCATGTTACGAGATGAAGGCAGGTCTAACACATCAGCAATGCGGAAAAAAGCGCTATTAGACTCACCAGCGTTTGTTACACCTCTTCGGATGGGCGAGAAGAATCCGCCACCTATGGTGCTCAGCACTGCCAGGATGCACTTTAGGAAGAAGGTGAGCAACCACCTTGTGATAGCACTGACCGATTAAACAAGAAGCAGGCGGGAATGACGTGTTTCCTCCTAAATGGCAGCAGTCTAGGATGCTGGATGGAACACTGTTCTATCAAGACAACTCACTCTTAATGACTTCATGGCACCGACCTTTACCAGGGGTGCGACTAGGTCAGTAAAGAACTTGCCATTAGGAACAAGGAATTCATAATTGAACATAGATAATCCGGGATATCTCATTCCTGAAAGTGAATGGCACATCTCACCATTTGGTCGGTCCTACTTCATTAATCACAACACTCGGACGACATCATGGAAGAAACCAATGCCAGAACATCCACCAGGGAGCTTGACACTGGAGTGCACTATTGAGGGTCACTCTGAATGCATATGGAGCCTTGCCTGCATTGGCATCAATTGCAATATCATCAGCACATCGGATGATGGTTCAATTCGTCAGTGGACAAGGGACGCAGAGCCAGTAGGAAAGCCTTGGAATGGTGGCGGGGGAGGGGTGGGCTTGATGACAGTATTTTCAGATGAAACAATGGTCGTATGTGGAAACACAAGCAGCAGGCTATGGCTTTGGAACGTAAAGGAGGGCATCATGGTTGGTGACCCGTGGGATGGGCATAATGCTCCTCCAGCACAGTGCCTTGACTGGTCATCCAACACCCGGGAGATAGTAAGTGGATCACAAGATGGTTTAATATGATGCTGGAACACGGATACTGGCCAAAGAATTGCACCACCGGTAGAGACCAGTCATGGTCGGCTGCTTGCCATCAAATACTCACCACAAGGCAATGAATTGGTGAGCGGAGGGAGGACAAGATGATCCATGTGTGGTCAAAGGATGACGACCTGGGGATGGAGATCAAGGGACATGGAGCGTCAGTGACATCGTTGTGTCGGTCCAAGGATGGTGCACACATCTTATCCGCTTCATTGAAACACACCATCCAAAAATGGCAGTTGATTGATGGGCAGGAACTTGTCATTTTTCAAGGTCAAACCAACAGCGTCAGTTCGCATCTGGAACCTCAAGACCGATCAGCCAGTCAGAGACCCACTCTTGCATGATGATCAACTATTCGCTGTTGTCATGTCCCCCGATGGAAGATGCATTGTCAGTGCTGGAATGGACACAAAAACATATGTATGGAGCCTGGAAGCAGTGCTCAAACAGCGGGTTAGTTCAGATAATGTGAGCATGCTTATCTGTTGTCATTCTGAGTGTGAATGAAAGCAATGCAAAGCCTGACATGAAGCTCAAGGCAAGTCATCTCTGCTTCTTTTTTACACTGCACCTCACTTCTTGACTAGGGACGCGCAGCTCCATCTAGAGATGTACACCAATTGGTTGTGGATTGATGCTTTGAACACTTATTCATCTCGTTAGGTCTTTGACCCCACTCGGTCTCTAGACAGCAGGCAAACAACAGAGGCTTTGCAAAACATGTCAGTGTAGCTTTTATTCCTGAGTTCTCACACACCTGACACTGATACAGGACAACAACTTCTGGAACACTGATATAAACTGCGCACCTCGTTGTGCAGCTCCTTCTGCAAGCCCATTGTCCCCCCCTTGTTGGCACAATCTATTCAGTTTGCTGAGTTTCAGCACTCGATCTGCAGATATACCCCAAACAATACCGTTCCAGCCCCAGCATTGGAATTCCAGCTTATCTCCTATGAAAATATCCAAATGGCCTGTCAATTTGGATGTTGCTGCTTGGCACGAAGATGTGAGCACTTGTCATCACTATAATTGTGTGTTTTTTTTTTAAAAAAATTAAATTGATTTGCAGAGATATGGGATTGTTCCTGAATCTGACGCAGAAGCAGCTGCATATATGCAACATGCAAGCAACAAAATGGCGACAGTTCAACAGCACAAGGTCCAGCTGTAGCATATACACAAAGGTCTCAGGGGACAACCAACACAAGACTCAACTGGTGGAGCAGGGATTTCCTTTGGTTGCCGTCATCATTGTCCCAGCCATGAGGTCATCTGCTGTCATATACCTGATCCGACCGCTCCAATATTGATATCCGCTCTGCTTTCCGACCCCCTCCGCTCCATCCATCCTCCGCTCCATCCAACCACAAGTCCGCATTCCACCCCTATGCTTCCGCTCAACCGGTCCCCTTCCATAAACCTCTCCATTCAACTGGACCTCTTTCCCCTTTTAGATATATACTTCCCCCTTTAGTTCATAGACCCTTACTTCCAGATGACCGGTAATCCTATTACCGCTCAATCACTGATCCAACGCATACATATTGATATCCACTCCAACTTATGTCTTTGCCTATGTAAAATACTTACAAACTATGTCCTTGGTACATAGCTTTACTACATAGTTATCCTGATCACTGCCTCATACATAGAAGTATATAACATATCCTGTACTTAGATATTTTCCTCAGTCTTAATATTACTTGTCTTCTCGCAGTTACATCTTGTGAGGATTCTCAGTAAGTCCTTGCCTCCTCTGGACACAAGTCTCAACTTGTTGTCACCTCCGACCCTCCGACCTCCGCTCCGACTTAGAGCCATGCTCTAAGTCTTCCCCCTATACTCTGCCCCTATCAGATATTCTCCCTTGTCCCTCCATATTATCCTCCGCTTTCCCCGCCCCTACCAACATTCCCCTGCTCCTATCCACTCTCCACATCACTCCCCGCCTTCTCTGCTCCGCTCCTAGTTGGTCCGCCACTAGTAGCTCTTATTCCCCGACCCTCAAAGCAGACCCAAGCGGTCCATTTGTCCTACCGTCAGACAACGTCGGACCCGCTCCAAATTTGAGGCACGTACTCGGCTAAGGGCACAGCACAAGAGCTGAAGCCAAGCCCTGACCCCTCTGCTTCCTGAGTCGGCACAGTACCTAACATCTGCCAAAACTTTCTGTCTCGATAATAATTTTCACTTTTCCCTTTCATAGGTGTTCTGTGCTGTCCTATGCACATTGAGCATTTCATGCGATGAAGTATCTGATTTCTGGCTTGTAACTACTCAACACTGTTGTCTCATTGGCTACTCCATCTTGGTGTAACTGACCATTTAAATCATACACCAGTTTCTCTAGTCTTGCTTCAAGTTTCGTCAAGCCTGTGACAACAAACATTGCGACTCTCCAAATTATGCATACGAGTTTGACACGAGTGGTAGAATTTGAGGAAAAATTTAAATGAATCAAAACAAACATATTGACAAGTAAAGGACTCTGCATTGAGATGGCTAAAGATGTTCAAGCTTTGGCTTAACCGAAAGTCTCAGTTTCTCATCAGGCACCTCCCCTTCCTCTTCCTCCTCGGCTTTGCATTTCATTGAGCCTGCATTGGACGAACCGGAACCACTGGGCTGACATTGAAGGGAAATTTCTTCATCATTCTCCTCATCATTCTCCTCATCATTCTTCTCGTTACCCCCCCCCCCCCCCATCACTTCCCTCATCACTTTCCTCATCACTTCCCTCCTCATTCATTGCCCTCTCCATTTCTTTAGTCTCCTCCTCCATGCCCAGCCTACTGCATTCTGCGCTACTCAAGCCTTTGGGATGGCCATCCACATGCCTTTTCCCAATGTAAACCAAGTACATGGTAGAGCAATGCATCTCGCCCACTTCATAAACGAACTCCATGAACGGATGTCCATTATCGTCCTGAACCTCGAGGGCAGTAATGTCATGGTTGCTCTCATGCCAAGTATCCTCCACATTTTCATTGTCAGGTTTGGTGTCTTCACATGGTGTTAACCTGAAAAGTGCCCAGGAATTCGGAATTTCTGCGCCTTTCATATTCTCATCCCTCATAAAACAGCGCCAGGCAACAAGTCCCTTGAAGGTGCCTGTAATATTGCCAAATGAGGCAGCACCATGGATATTGCTGAGATCATCAGTCTCGGAGTCCTCTTCATAAGTCAGCATGAGCCAGCCATCATATTCACGAGGATTCAGCTGCTCCCTGAGCTGGTCGCCCTCCCAGGCAAAGTAATATTTCCCACAGAGACTTCTGGGAGACACAGGATTTAATGCTGTTTGCTAGGTTCAAAATGACGTCATAAATTTTGTAGACCTCGAAGTTAGTTGTGGAGGAACTTACTACACCTTCAATTATGCATTTATCTTTGTGCGACCAATATTTGGGTCGTTCAATGGCAATATCATCTTCATCTTCAGGCTCGTCACCATAGCAGGCCCACATGGTTGATGAAATTCGGTGCGTTGAACAAAGACATCCATATATAAAGTCCATTTGACTTGGAAAATGTTTGTGTGTATTTGTTAAGACTGTGCTCAGGGGTAAAGCAGAGTGTGAGGGGCTTGGCTTCAGCTCGTACGCTGTGCCCCTTACCCGAGTACATGCCCCTAATTTCAGAATGTAGTCCAACACAAATTCTATGGGTTCCGACAGGACGTCAGAACAGGGGTCCTCTGAAGGAGGACCGACAGACTACTAGGTGAGCGTGGGAAAGTTGGGCAGGGGTTGTTCCGCCTGACAGGAGGGAAGCAGGAGACTACTGCGGTCAGAACCAACAGTAGAAGTGGAGCAGAAGGAACTGCTTGGACGAAGTCCGAAGCAGAGCGGTGTGGGTGAGGAAAATAGACTCTGTGTGAATCAGAAGTTTAACAAGGGTGCGAGGCTTATACTCGTCCCAAGTGGATTGCTACTGGGTAGCGAGTCCTCAAATAAGTGCGAGGAAACAAAGACTAGACTCTGTCTAGCAACCCTGAAGGGTTCCGGTCCTTACTAGGACTGGAAACACAAAGATGCGGAGGGTTCCCGACGAGCAGGAACTCAGCACGTGACGAGCAGAACTACAGGGAACTAACAGAACTAATGCAGGGCAAACAGGACAAACGGGGAACAAACGGAACTAATGGGAAACGAATGGAGGGAAAAGAAACTACGAGCCTGCAGGAGGATGATTGGGCAAAGTCGGACCAGGCTTGTGTCTGGTACTTGCTCCAAGTTGTCGGATCCGATGTCGGGCGTTTCGAGCGGAACTCACGGGGGCGGGAACGATGCAATGTGATCAGGAATAGATTCGGGAAGATATTTTAAACAGTGAGTGGAGTACTGGGAAGTACTCTGTAAGTGGAAGTGGAGTCGAGTCTATCAGAAGGTAAAAAACTAAGATCCCATCTATTGCTACCTATATAGGAAGGGGTTCCGAAATGCGATATGCTACAACCGGGTGAGGCTGTGAGATAAGGAATCGGTCCCAAGTAGCGGAAGGATCCATATAAGTACCGTAACACATGGGAAATGAGATAGGAACATGTTAGTGACACGGGGAACATAGCTAGTACTCACCAGTGAGGATGGAAGGACATGGACAGGACGTAGGAGGATGTCCGAAGGCTGAAGGAATATAATGTGTGTGGTATGCAATTGTTCCGCTGGGTTCCGCCTGGTTCCGTGTAGTGGACGGGTCAGGGAAGATGCGGATGGGTAGCGGAACGCACGGGAAAATGGTGGGAAGGCATGGGAAATATGTGGGATACGGGCCTACAGTGGGGACGTTCCCCACAGCGGAATAGAGGGGATGGATGCAAGAGTGTGGGGTCTAGCTCTGATGCACGGGAAGTCGGGGGAGTGGGGGAACGGGGGAACGGGGGAACGGGGGAACGGGGGAACGGGGGAACGGGGGATTGGAGGATTGGAGGATTGGAGGATGGCTGACCTAGGGAGTCAATCCCCTAGGCGGCTTTAACAGGAGTTGACTAGGATCAGGCCCAAGTCAGAGAACAGGAGAGCAGGGCTTAGAAAAGGTAATATTCAGACTGAGTATCTACAGACAAATGTATATATGTTTATATACTCTAAGTGATGAGCATAGCATAGCAGAAGGCTATGTGCTGAGTGTACAGGATTACCAGAGGATGACTGAGACATACGAGAATAAGGCTCAGAGAACAGTATGTACGCGACAGATCAATAATCGCTAGGGTATAGGATTTACCAGTGATCCAAAAAGCGGAACTATGATACTAAATGGGGACAGGACCAGTTGAGTGGTTCCTAGTCCAGGAGTGGACCGGTGAGGTGGTCGGATGGACTAATAGTTGGGTGGGGGAATACGAGCGGAACTGAAGGATCCGCGCAGGTTGGAAAAGCGGAGGGAGTAGGAATAGGATCGGGTGGACCGATAGGGTGGAGGAGTGGAACCCCAGATAGGGTCGGATGGAAGGGGTATGGGGTCGGAGGACATAGGGGTAGTGTCAGAAGAGCGGAACAGGGTCAGGCAGAGGTAGCAGGGCTAATCCTGCTGAGATGCACTTCGTGCATTGTCAGGGAAGGAGGAATGGAGCGGATGGGGAAACAGGGGGTCGGACCAGGGGTGGGGATGTTTACAGGTGGTATTGGAGGTGCTCAGATCTGGTATATGACAGTATTTGTGCATATAAATTTTTTTGAATATTTCCTGCTTACACGTATATTCATGTCTCTGTTAACGTTGTCATCTGGTATTCAGGAGCAGAAGATAGTCAGAGAAGTAGCAGGAAGTAGCTCACCTATGTGACATCTTGTGATATGTACAGCTAGGACCTCAGATAATACCTATAGAACCCAGATGCATGTCCGGACAGAAAGTAGGCCTGATGGCCATTTCCAGGTCCGGACAAAATTGGGAAAAATCAGTCTTCTCCCAGATACATGGTCCGGACATTGGTGGGGCATTTGGGATTCGGACCCAGATTGCGGTCTGGACATAGGAGTTAGCTCTCAGGGATTGAGCATCAGCCATTTAGACTAGGTGTGTGTTGTCTAGCGCAAAACTCACTGCTAGTTCGTCTCCGTCCAGGTGGCTACTTTTTGTGAGTGGTGACACATTTCAAGAATTCATTCAAATTTGTTGACCGCTACCAGTGTTAAGTTTGAAAAATATTGCAAGCTGCTCTGGCTTAGTCTCCCTTAGGCAGATCAAGTAGAATGAAGATAGTCGTTCTTTTTATATTATGGCTCTAGCTAGTATCATACTAGAACTGCATCCCAAGGTCCAACTTTTTTTCGCCAGCTACTCCTATAATCTCCTATTCAAATGAACATTATTGATCTAATCAACCCACTGCCCTTCATTGCTAGTCAATGGATCGGGCAAGGGAAAAAGTACGACATCAAAAATTTACCACACATTGTTCTCCAGGCCCGAGAAGCAGCATCAGCTATTCCTCCCACTGAACTCAGCCGCTTGCCGTCGCACAAGCTTTCTGTCGCTGAATTCATCAATTCTCCATTGCTGCCCCCCTCCTCGGTCATGGTTATGGTTCACGCTGATCAATGGTTCAGCAAAGATCGATAACATTTCTTACCTAGCTTTAGAACCAATTTCTTCGTTTCATTCAATGCGACTGGCAGCATTCCAGTGCTATCATCATGCACTCCTGTAGCCACATGACTTCCTCAGCATGCTAACCACTGCCCCCAAAGTCACCCCCGCAGGTATTGAAGTTCCAGCCGTTGATCTGCCACTGTTCGACGAACTTCTGAAGGCTAAGGGCCAGTTGGTTGAAGCAAGGAGACTGTTGATGAAGCGAAACGAGTTCAAGCCACTCAGGAGGAAGATATACATCAGTAGATTAATCTGTGTCTACAATATGCACATTTGCTCCAAAATATGTCTCGGAGTGAAAAAAAAACGCGTCCTACAGCAATCCTACAGCAATCCTACAGCAAAAACAGCGTTTTTTTTTCAACCTAGATCCCGTGTCCGGACAAAATTTACGATAAATTGTCCGGACATCTTTGGCTCCCTGGGGGATCTGGGGATTTATAGGCATTATCCGGGGTCCTGTATAGCCACGCTATCATACCAGAAATAGAACGGTCACCATTGATGTTACCGAAGGAATCAAAACCGCACGCCGAATTCCAATCACCATCGTCCCCTTGGGGCCCTAGCCAGACCAATCGAAGGAAGGCAGCTGAAGCCAGGCGTTCCCAATATTAAGGCCTAGAGAGACTTGATTGCTCTCAGACATCATGATGCTGGTCGATATGCTCCGTCTAGATCGCAATGTCAGTATTTTGATACGATCTGCACGCGAATTTGATGAATAGTAGTGATTTTAACATAGGACGATCAAGAACTTGCGAATCGCGACGTTGGTCTAAGCTGTACGCGCACGCGTCTTTGACACTTTTCGCACTTGAAAAGTGCTAGGTCTGTGCGCCATATAGTAGCTCTTCGAAAAATTACTTTGCCTCATACCCCGTCTCCCCAAGCACTCAGCTGCGCCCGGGCGAAGTGACACCAATTTGATTCTAACTACGTCACTCGTCAAACAGTACACAATTTCTCTTTTAGCATTTGAGGCAACATACCCCGCGTCCCGCGTCGTTCGAACCCCAAGCTCTTTACCTACAACGCTCAGGTAGATATCCCGTTCCCGCCGACTTCCCCTCACATTGCTTATTTATCTAGACCGCTTCTAAAGCTCAACAAGACCGTCGCTAGCCACCTCCGACCATGTCCAGTACAGATTCAGACAGCTTTGTCGATATTCCTCCTTCCCTTCTCGATCAAGCCAGCAACATCTCAAAAGACCTGACGACAACGGGTGACGTCCCACCTCACGGAGAGAGCGAAAAGAAGCTCCCAGATATGCCTGACGACTGGAAACGTCCCTCTGGTCCCCGCGCTCGATGTTTTACTACCCTCGCCTGGTTCATTCTTGGACAGCCTGTCAATCTTGAGGAAGTATGGCAGGAGGTGAGAAAGGAAAACGGCTGGAAGACGTATAACGACCGCTTGCGCCATACTATGGTGGGAATCACTGTGGGCGTGAGTATACCGTCCATTTCCATTCCGTCTTGCAGACTGACATGTCTGCTTTCGCAGCAAGGACTGGTTACGGTCGCGGATGTTGCATGCTTGCTGACTCCACCCATTCACAATTTCGATACCATTAGGAGCGGGATTTATCCGTTGCTTCTGATGGCGTCGGTCATCTATTCCATCGTAGGACTATGTTGCCAGTCGTTGTTTACGATATCCACCGTATTTGTGGAGGTAATTGAACTTTTCAAGGAGGTAGGCAATTTTCCGAAGTGTAGAGCTCTGTCATTGACCTAAATCCTCGTTCAGGAGAGAGGATCCAATTTGAGGGGACGCGATGTCATCATCCACGTCTGTCTCTTTCGCATGACGTCTCCTCTTCTCGCCTGGTCTTTGGCGTTGCTCACGGGCGGTAGGCACACCTCTTCGGTTTGGTTTTTTGGTGCTGACTTGTTACAATTTTACCAGGTCTCTCAATCATTGTTCTGTGCATGAATAGCTTTACCGCCCTTGCGGTGGTTGTCACGGTCGGCATACTCTTAGACGCGACTTTTACGAGGGACAAGCCAAGGATCAGGTTGTCGTGTTCAATATTTGGCGTTATGTGGTTAGCCATCATCCTACTTTACCTCGTACAAACTCGTAATACCCCTAGCGTTATTTGATGGGATACGTGTACCCATATGTCCTTTTTACTACTTCTTGTAGATGTTCAATCGATTTGTACGTTTCGGACCACAACCATGAGTAAGTGTTTAGTTTCCTCCTGCCAGCCGCGTCATTGATATCTTCAACGATCTGTAACCTTCCCCCCTTCCCCTTGCTTCCACCATGCATACTTATCATGCAATGCATCATTGCCACTTGTAGGCCCATGCTCTTAGGGCAGAAATTATGTATGCATAATGCGTGTTTGTATCGTGAGCCTGCTCTCGGCTACACTGAACGACGAAATGACAGGCGCACTTTGGGCATACTTGCAATGTCCAACAGCTACACTGACGCCGCGCGATTCCTGACCACTTGAAACCTCCCTCAGATCCTCTCGATCTGCGTTCTTTCACCATCATCTGCCGCCTCGCTCTCAAACAGCCTGATCTCGAGCAATTGTGGCAGGAGGTGAGAGAGGAAAACGGTTAGCAGACATATAACAAGCGCTTGCTCGACGCGATGGTGGGGATCAAAATGGGCGTGAGTATACCTTTCATTTCCATTCCACCTTACACGTGTAAGCACGCTGGCTTACCTGAGTTCCCATACTCAGTATATATACTGTCGCTGATACTGAAAGCTAAGCTTTCAGTATTCTACCTTTTGGTGTAACGGTTATGCGCGTGCGGCAGTCTGACCAAACTTACAACACGACTGACATGTCCGATTTCGCAGCGAGGAATGGTTGCCGTTGCGAGTCTTGCATGCTTGCTGTTTTCACCCGTTCAAAATCTTGACTCCATTTCTGGTGTGCTTTATCGGTTGCTGATACTCTTGCCGTTACTGCTGTCCGTCATGGGACTATCTTACCAGCGGGATTTAAAATTATGCTGCGCTAACATAGAAAAATATTACGATCAGGAGGTAGGAATTTTCCGAGGCGTAAAGCACTGTCATTGATCTGAATAAATCGCTCAGGGTCTGAAACCGCGTTTGAAGCGAGACGATGTCTTGTACCACATCAGCCTCTTCCCTGCGACGCAGGTGCTTCTTGCCTACTCTTTAGCGTGTCTCGCGGGAGGTAGGCATCCCTCTTTAGTTTGTATTTGATTTCCGTGTCCATCTATTGGAATTTTACCAGGTCTTTGTATGATTGTTATGGGCGTGAATGTCTTTACGTCCCTTGCGGTGGTTATCACGGTCGGCATACACTTGGACGCAGCTTTTACCGAGCGTGAGGCAGGGGACTTGACATTTTTGGCAGGTTGGATTGCGTAGTTCGGCATTTGGTTGGTTCACATCCTACGCAGTCTTAATACCCTTGGTGTTTTCTGGTGGAACTAGTACTAACTCTTTTTACCACTTCTTGTAGATTTTCAATCGATTTGTATACTTCGAACCACAAGTGCGCGTTCGGTCTCCTGCCAGCCGTGTCATTGACATTTTCGAAAAAGGAGAGCGAAAGTTGTCCTGGTGAAAATCTGAGCAGAAGTAAAAGAGGATAGGAAGTCCGTCCCAGATATAGCTAGTCAGGATGTACTGATAAAGAACCAAGACGAGTGGGAGGACAAGAACAAAACATATCGAAGATGAGCAGCAGGGATATACCGAATAGATAGACCGGCATCAACAGAATCGTGACATGACACAGGAATAGTCATCGATTTCACTTCAAAGCCTGCAGAGGGGAGATGCCGCAATACATGTTTTCCCAGGGCGAAGGCTCAAAACTTTCAGAAGGATATTCCTGGATATGATGTTCTGCACCGTCAGACGGAGCCATCGAATTCTGTACTTTGTGGTCTAGTAGGTTAACGTCGGGGACGACAATACGTTAAGTGACATGAACGTTATCGGCTCGAGATTTTGCACTAGTTGTACGCTCGCAATGATCGTTGATGGCATCTTCCGCCCATGCGGACAGTCGCCCAGATACTGTCTACATGCGAGGTAAAATACCGGGGAAGTCTCCGAGGGGATATACGAGCCTATGAATCACAACCAGTCGTCCTGATTAACGCACCGAATCAGAGTAAGAACTGAGATGGATGTTTGTATCATGTCTGTGTATCTTGACTCTTGAGGAACAGTTGTTATCGTCTGGCGCTTTCAGGAGCAGACAGTCAGAGAAGTAACTCACCTAGGTGCAGCCGCGCTGTCACACCAGAAATAGAACAGTTACCATCCATGTTACCGAAGGATCCTAGTGTTCATCTCTAGCCATCAGTTTAACATCTGTCAGAAGAGAATGATGGTCGGATGTAAATGGTATTACCTATCGAGCAGTTCAGTTGCATGCAGACGGCAACACATGTTTTCCAAAGTCGAAGACTCAAAAATTTCGGGAAGAATGCGGCGTTATGTATCGTTAGAGCTGAGAGCAAAGACAAGCATCAAATTCTATAGAGAAAGTCAAACTCCAATGAAACAAAACAAGCTGAAAAGTCAACTTAAATTCGCCGAAGGAGAGACGCCCAGCTGGCAGATCTAGAAATCCAAGAATACGTCAGGCAACATGAAAGGGCAAGGCGTGATGCAAAGCGCACGGTGCAGTGGCTAAGCCTAGAAGGAAAAGGATGGGGAATGCAGCGATCGTTCAATAGTTGAACTTCCCCCGGTGTAGAGCGGTGATTCGAACTTATGACGCCGCCATACTTTGAGGCTCGCTGGTCATTTTGGGTGGATATTGAGAGATGTTGATGTCGAAGCCAAAAGTCGTGTTCTAGTTCCAAAGACGCTTTTCCCGGCGTCCCTCGATAATAAATTTCAGACAGGAGGAACTGGAAAACCTACTAAGAGAGGATACAAGTCCTGAAAATCAGTCACAAACGGCACGAAACGAAAAAGGGTGAACGTACCTTGAATACCCCCGAACTTCTTGATACATGATGCATAGCCATGAAAACACATTACACAACCTATAGTGATATCACAGTCTTTCACTGGAAATTGTCGCCTTACCCAAGGGAAAGTTATCGCAAGCGGAACGAACCAGGGGATGCAATCGGCCCGACAGAATGCCGGCACACAAATGACGCGCGCTTTCCTGCGTTGTCTGAGAGAAGATAACGAAGAGAACAATACTGTATTGGGTAGCGTCCGTAAGATGTATGTACTAATATGCAAACTAACATAGGTGGCTATGAGCAATTAAACTTGAAGGTGAGAAGCTGTTAACGAACCAAAACAAATACATCGACAGGCAAAAGACTCCCGCGTCGAGATGGTTAATGATGTGCGCGCTTTGCTTTAACCGAAGGCCTTTGTATCCCGTCCCCCTCCCCATCCTCTTCGGCTTTGCGTTTCATTGCACCTGCGATGGATGAACCACTGGGGTGAGATGGGACGGGAGCATCTTCGCCACTCTCCTCATCACTCTCCTCGCTATTCTCTTCGCCATCCTCCTCGTCACTCCCATCCCCATTCACCGCTATCTCCACTTCCTCAGCATCCATGTCCATGCCTAGCCTACTCATTTCCGCGTCACTCAAGCCTTTGGGATGGCTCTCATCCACCTGCTTTTTCCCGATGTAAACCAAGTACCAGGGGGAGCAACCTGACCATCCCAATTCATAACTGAACTCCACGAATGGATGTCCATTATCGTCTCGAACTTCGAGGGCGGTAAGCATGTGGGCCTCATCTGAAGTGATTTGCTCAATTTTATCGACAGGTTTGGCGTCTTTACGTAGCGTCGACATGCAAAGAGCCCAGCAATTCGGAATTTTGTCGCCCTTGCCATGCCTTGAAACCTGGTGCTTCACAGCGAGTCCCTTGAACGAGCCCGTGATATTGCCAAACGAGGCAGAGCCGTGGATATTGTTAAGAGTGTCCGCCTCCAGCTTAGAGTCCCCGTCATAAGTCAGCGTGAGCCAGCCGTCATATTCGTCAGGGTCTGACTCCTCCTCCATCTCGTTGCTCTACCAGACAAAGTAATACTTTCCGCAGAGTCTTGGCAGAAACGGGATTCAAGGCTGTTTCCTAAGGTGGTGTCATAATTTTTCTAGCTCTCGAAATTGTTGAAGACTTACCACTCCGTCTACTACGCGTTCATATTGGGAAGACCAATATTTTGGTCGGGCAATATCATCCTCGTCGCCGCAGCCGCCGCACATGGTCGATGTCACGGTATATTGCTAAGTGATGATTGCAAAAAACACCTTCAAGTTTGATTGGAGGGTGTTTGTGTATATTTGTGCATACCCAAAATCTGTTCCAAGACATACAGAATCATATCTGTGCACCTTGAGGAACACCTGTTGTCGTCTGGCGTTTTCAGGAGCGGAGGATAGTCAGAGCCTAGTATAGCTACGTGCTGCCAGCTTCCAGCGCTGTCACACCAGAAATAGAACGGTTACCATTCATGTTACCGAAGGCCCCGAATTCCGATCATCTCCATCTCCATCTCGAGTCTCCATACACTTAGCCCAGACCAATTGAAGGAAGACAGTCGCCCCTTTGTATTAAGGTCTAGACCATACTTGAGATCTAGAGAGACTTGTTCAACATCAAAGATTCTTATGCGGTATCATACATGCTGATCGGTATGATAGAATAAATAGTAAATTCATGCCGGTTCGCCAGCTGCAGACGTGCAACACGTTCGATGTATCATATGATAAGAGCAATATATTAATGTTCGTGCATCACGTGCTGGACAAGTATGGATGTTCATTCTACTCACCATCATGAAGTTAGAAGAGCCAAGAGGTCGAGATCAGCACCGAGTACTTTGTCTCTTGCAGGCTCAGCCCGGCAGCTCTCAGCATACTAGTAAGGAGGATCGCAAAGAAGCCGTCGATTGGAGCGATGAAACCCAATGAAACCTTCTAATTCTTGAATCTTCTGTAGTGCCTTCTACATACGTGTCATAACGTTGTTAGTCACAGCGACTTCAAGGTAGTACCTTGGACTGCAGTGACGACCGTGCTCAACAAGCTTTTGCTACGTCTATGATAGCATTGAGCGGTAGGTAGCGGGTTCTGCCATGAATATGGCCTTACACACGACTTATCAAATACGAGGATCGAAGAGTGTCCAAGAGGATATCAGAGCTCCCGAAACAACACTGACAAAGTTACTCAAGGTATCGTCTCTTGAGCATCGTAATAACACATTTCCTCTTGGATAAATGTATCTACAGATAGCGGTGGGGCCATCAGCATTTGAAAAGAATACAAATAGTTCGTGCCCACCGCTTTCAGAGTCATCGAGCGCACAGGCATTTTTAATGGCCAGTGTATACACTTCTACCTCAGCTCGGGCGCGACGCGTGTTCACTTGCAGAAGATGTACCTCCGACAGCATATTGCGCTGGGGAATATGATCACTGTTAATATCAAGGTATACTGGTATTAGCCCTGCCTGACTGGTCAGTTCCGCACCGCGCGCCTCGTCAAAGGCCTTTTGGACGTCAGGGGTGACCCATATACTCAACAGGGGGATCGAGGGACCAATGAACTTTAGAAAGTCAGTAAGATGGAAGCCAAGTAGATTAATGATAGTACTGACAAGGGATGTTCGTTTGTCGTGGAGCGCAAGAGCAGAGTGACTGAGGGCCGCAGGAATAGATCTAGAGCCTTTCGGGCGCGAGGCCTTTTAATCTTTGCATTTATGATCTTTGAAAGTGCTTTAGCTGGGATGGGGGTGTCTAGTTCGAGTCCCTTCAACCACCCTTTACATCTCTTTTGCAAAGCTACCGAACAGATCATAGGTGCAACAATCGAGGTCGCTGAGAAAGACCCGACGCCGTGATTGAGTTGAACTGTAATAGAATGCATTGCTAAGAACGTGTCAGACCACTCGTTCGTGTAGCACAGTAAAAGAATCTTACGTGCAATGGACCAGTGCTGTTCAATGTGTTCTATAGCCTGACTGTACAGAGGCACTTCCATCTGACATTGAGCCCACTTCGCTTCCATGAAGGTTCGCTCTGCGATCCCACGCCTTTCGTGGCCCCCACTAGTGCTTTGCAAGGATTCCTCGTTCTGCGCTTCCACGATACGCAGCCCAACTATTTGCCAAAGATCACCAGGATAGACTCGACCTACGAGCAAGATGTATAGAAAGTATAATTCAGTTCGGAGCTGCATGAAAAACTTTCGGATGCGCACACAGACGCTTCAGAAATTAGGGACTGACCATCTCCATTGGTATGAGCTTGATGTAGAAAGCCAACCATTCAGGGCCTAGTGTGTTTGAGAGTTGCAGTAAGCCAGTAAGAGCAGTCGAGAAGTCGAACGGTGGAAGACTGGAGGGGGCCAACATCTCGCTTGAAGAATTAGAAGGAGCAGCTGTCTTCCTGCTTTTATAGATCTGGCTATACTAGTCGTAGGGATACCGCGGTTTGTTGACCCGATTTGGACTGATTGAATGCTGGTAGCGGGCTCTGAGACACTAGTACGTACCACGGATGGCGATCAGGATTCTGGCCGCATCAGGATCCTATGGCGTTCATTTCTCGCCGCCAAGGGTCTCTGGCCGATGGCGCATTCTGGCGTATCGATGGCCATCAGTTAGTCATAAGAGAACGTAAACGGTACCTATAGCTAAGGCATGCTGACGGCAGATGGGCCACAACACATGTTTTCCAAAATCGAGGGCTCAAAACTTTGAAGGATATGATGTTCTTGTATCGTCAGAGTTCAAAGACAGAGCCATCGAGAAAGTCAAACTCCGATGGAACAAAACAAACTGAAAATTCCCCATGTTTCATAACTGCGCTTTGTGGTCTAGTAGGTTAATGTTGGGAACGAGAATAAGTTAAGAACGTTAGCGGCTCGAAATTTTGCACTGGTCGCACGCTCGCAATGACACCCGCCCATGAGGACAGTTGCCCGGATACCCTGCCTACCGTCAGTTTCATCGCCGCAAAAACCAAAGACCACATCACTAACGTGTGTCAATCGAGGTCATGCTCGTGTCATATACCGGGGAAGTCTCCGAGAGGATATACGAGTCCACGAAACAAAACCGGTCGTCCTGATCAAAATGCCACAGAGCATATCTGTTGTCCTCCTTGAATCTGAACTACCAGTTAACCAAGACCATGAAATGTTTGGAACCTACCAATGAAGCGTTTTGAAGATTGGCAGGTGAAAGCAAGAATGATGATAGAGCCGTAGATCTCATGTGTAGCACAGGCCTGAATATCGTCCCCTCCACAACATTTAAATGTGTAGTATTGAAAGTTATTGCGTTGGGCCACGGTAGTTGTGGCGTTGGCTATTTAGCGTGCGAAGCTCGAAGGCAACGACACAGAGAGAAGAATGCTTTCGGTCGAATGACAGGGTAAAAGTCTGGGATTCGGGGGTCCAGAGAACACTAAGGTAACTCTAGTACTCCGACTCGTATATAAGTAAGTACGGCTAGGCTAAATGAGGCTCGGGATAAACAGGGAGTAATCTAATGAGATAAGGAGTAGCTAAGTTACCCATATTGAATAAATAAGACCGTTACAGTAGTGTTCTACTTCTAAAGACGCTTTCCCTGGCGTCCTGCGATAATAATCAACACAGGAGGGCTCGACAACCCACTAACAGATGATACAAGTCCTGAAAAATCAGTCACGAACGACACGAAATGGAGAAGGATGAACGTACCTTGAATAATCTCCGAGCTTCTCGATGCATGATGCATAGCCCTGAAAACACATTACACAACCGATTGAACCTATAGCTGGTTCGCTGAACCTCCAATGACCCAACTTGATCCCAAGAAACTGCTCATAATCGGTGGAGGACCATGCGGGCTCATAACACTCCGTAACTGTCTTCACCGTGGGACATTCACTAAAGTCCAGCTCGTCGAAAGACAAAACGACATAGGCGGCGTCTGGTAAGTAGTACATCTATCGATATCACTCCAGCTCACACCATAACCCTTGAAGGTATCAAAACAATGTCTCCGATCATCGCCCGTGCTGGTCCACCCCCGCATACCCTGGTCTCACAGGAAACGTCATACCCGAATTTCTCTCCTTCTCAGAATACCCTTTTCCAGCGCCTCCCAGGGAACATCAGCCATTCCCTACGTTAGCAGAGACGAATGCTTATCTTAAGGACTTTACGCGCCCGTTTTTTGAAAACGGGCATATCCGTCTGAGCTTCGAGGTTATCGGAGTGGAAGAGTTGGAGGTCGGTGGATGGATGGTGCGCATGAAGGATTGGAATCAAGGCGGCATCGTACTGGAAGAGACTTGGGATGCGGTAGTTATCACCACCGTATGGTTCGATAACCCGTATTTTCCAGACATACCGGGCCTTCAAGAACTGCAGCAGCAGCAACCTAGCAAAGTCCAGCACGCCATGAACTGGACGGGTCCGCATGCAGACTACGAAGAAAAGGTAAATTTCGTCTCTCCTCACATCCTATGAAAACTAACACGATCTCGATTCCAGCGTGTCCTCGTCATCGGAAATGCAAACTCTGCAAACGAAATAGCCGCTCAGCTCGCGCCCATAGTTCAAACGCCAATATACAGATCCACTCGCCGAATCTCTGTATTCCCCTCCTTACCCGACACGCGCATCCAAGACATCGGCCCTATATCCCGCTACTCCAGCACCAACGATAAAATCACCGCGCACGTCCAAGACGGAACCATCATCGAAGACGTCGACATCGTTATATTCGGAACAGGATACTATCCGCATGTACCCTACCTCCGCGTTCTCCACCCAGACTTAAATCCAGATCACACTGGTGCTCGTACCCTTGTATCATTGACATCCCGCACAATAACGCCAACGCGCATCCCCTCCCTCCACAACCAAATCCTGTACGCGCACAATCCCACCCTCGCATTTATAGGCGCACCCACCTCATTCATCCCCTTCACCCTCTCAGACCTCACCAGCACCTGGCTCGCACTCACATGGTCCGGGCTCATACCCATACCCACCACACCTGATGAAAGACTCGCATACGAACGAGAACGCATCCACACGCTCGAGAAACAACGCTCAGAAACCGATAATCCTTCCGATTTGATCAACTTTCATTTTTTGGGACGGTATGAGATGGGGTATGCGAGGGAGATCAGGGGGGATGTTGTTAGGGCAAGGCCGGGATTGGGGGAAGTGCTTGCCAGGTGGGATGATGACCAGGACGAGAGGCGGTTCGTGATGTATGCTAAGAAGATGGAGAGTTTGTATGTTTCTGCGGGCGTCGAGAGACCGATACCGAAAGATGCTGATGCGATGTAATTTGTTTGAGAGTGTTGACGTGACGTAGACCGAGCTATTGCTGCGACAGGTGTCCTCCCGCACATGCATTTCAAGGATGACATATTGTGCATGGAAGGTGAGTAAAACAATGACGAGAGCGACTGACCAGGGATGTACTGTGACTGATAATACGATACATGAAGTGACTGGAGCGATACTAGTAATAGACATCCACAAACGACTTCTCAACTGGTGCTCTGAGCAATAATAATTCGATCATACAAATCGTGGTGGTTTGCTTTCCTGTTGTACTAAGTCAGCTTATAAGGATGCCTAAGGATATTGTTCCATATGTACAGGTAGTACTACTGTCAAGGTATGAATGCAGACGTCAGAGATTCCCGTCGAAATACACACAACTACACTATCTCTAGCGTCCTCACGTCCATCATATCACGAACACTAGCCATGTCCTTGACCTGTGCGATGATCTTGTTATCTGAGGCGATTCTCTTATACTCCCCACTCCGCTGTTGCGCTAGCAACAACGCGCCAAAAGGTTGTCCAAGACGAACGATCAACCTCAACCTTCGCTCGCTCGACCCTGAATCAAGCGGCTCATCTTCTCCAGAAGATTCGCTGTGCGATTCGTCCGATGGCGACTCGGACTCGGACTCTGACCGATCGTCTACGCTCTGTACATCGTCTGCAAGATCAGGCAGCTCGAGGTCAAAGCGATTCCACGGACGGACGAGTAAGAATGACTGTCGAGTAGATCTTGCCCTCGAGAACTGAACCAGCTTATCATCTGTGGTGATTAACATGTCTTGGAGCCCGTCCGCCTTGACTTCATAAGTGGGACATGTCTCCCGGTCTTCACTACGCCTCCGTTTGACTGCTGTCACAGGAAATGTGATGCAATGCAGATGCAGCCTGCGGTTCGCGAAACGAGGAGCGCCCATGCTGCCAAGCTGAGCATATAATGTCGAAGCAAGCTTCATAACAGCAGCATCATGATCTCGCAGCGATGAGACTGATGACTGTATTTTATCTTCAGATGGGAGTGGCAGCGTGCATGGTGGAAGATCGTAAGAGGCGATGTCAGCTGGTAAACAGCTGTTGAACTCGGATGCTTTTCCGACCCAATCCAGGATAATGATGTCGCCCGACTGAGCTATGATCTCCTACAAGAGCCGCCCAAGCGCATTTTCTTTCCCCTCGCCATAGATAACAGGTAAATGGATTTTGAAGATGCCAAACAATGAGTATGCTATGTCTTCCTGTACCGTGGTGATACGGCTCGACACCCATTGGAGTTTCTGTCGCGCGCCTGTCATCCCCGGACGGAAATTGACGAGGGACAGTGCATCTATGCCTGTTGAATCCTGCAACTCCCGCATGATAGTAACAGACTCCTTGTGGTTGGTAGAGTGGTCATAGCGGTAGGGGATCCACTTTGCATCGTAGAACAGAACAATTCTAGGAGCGAGGAATTCCTGAACAGTCCATCCTCGCATGTTCCAAGCGCTGTTTGCAAGTGTGCGAGATGTCGACCAAGGCGGAACATCCGACAAGTAGACAATTGTAAGAGCTGACTGGCGATACCAGACAAACATGGAGTTCACCGATCGCTGGACCTCGGCACTGTTGCTCTGGTCGATGCAGCATGTATCGCTCCACGCCCAGTGATACCCTGCATCACGAGTGACTTCGCAGAACTTCTGCAACTTCACCGTGGTTCCCATTGGATCCAACTCGTATATGACCTTGTTCTGAACGTCCTGCAGCAGCATCTCCTTACTTTCCCACCTATGTGATAACATGACCCAACTGAAGTACATCGCCACCACTTCTCTGATGGACTTCGTGTGGAGGGGCGCAGGAGTCATTGGTGATGTCAAGATTTCCTTGTACTCTGTGCTTTCTAAGAACGCGTTAATCTGTGCCTCTCGATTGTATAAACGCCCGGTGGAAGTGTTGAGTAGACGAAGCGGGGCATTTTCCAGTTGCGCGTCAATGGCTTTCCGAATATCTGTTTCGGATAGACTGGAGTGTATGGCAACCGCATCAAGCTCTTTGGCTAGGACATGGGGTTCGTCACGGAGGGCGACAGCTACATCGGTCGCCGGCAAGCAGGTAATCAAGAATTTGAAGCTAGGTGGGAGAAATTGTGCCTATTCCTTTAGGACAGAGACCATCTCTGTGCGTGAATTAATATCACCACATGCGTCGAGGGCGTCAATTACAATAAGTACAGGGCCGAAGCTCGTGAGCATTTGCGCCGATGTGAGGATGAAGTCGAACTGGGTGTGAATATGTGGGGAAGAGCCCATTGCTCGCTGTTTCATCTTGTTCCCGAGACAAGCCATAAACTCCGGGTCGTGATCTGCAAGATCGCGAGCGATCGTGCTAAAAAGATTGGTGGGTTTCCTCTGATCTTGACGTGTTCTGTCAAGGCAGTATGACGATCCTAGACGATATATGATGTCGAACTGGCGAGCTACAGCGTGGGCAACTGCGCTAGTCTCGGGTTCGTGAGGCCCGATCAGCAGATAGATTCCTTGATTGCTCTTTCCATTCACCCAGTCCAAAATCTCAGTGACATGGTTTCCGTCCAGTGGAATACCGCAACGTCTCTGCGCATGGTACGAAGCGCGAGTCGCGTAAGGCAGGGTGCCAAGATCTACGTTGGTAGCTGATCTGGATGAGCAATGCTGTCCCCCGACAACGGAGAACTACCTTACCAGTGTCTTTTAAGGCGTCCTTGATGCGAAAAACGACCGATTGAGTGTTGATAACAACTTTTTGCTCTAGAGCTGTCTTGATATTTCTGAAGGCAGTTTCATAGGCCTGGATGATTGCGTCGATGTCCAAGAGCACATTGGAGATGCTATGCTTCACTGAATAAATGTTAATTTAGGAACTGCATCATGCGTGATTTTGATGGCTTACATCCGCTTTTATGAATGGCATAGTCACGAATAAAGTATGCACACTCTATTGTTTGACGAGCGAGCAAGTTCACAGTCTCCGCTTGATTATGAAAACTGGACAAATCTGAGGCATTCGGTAGTAGGCCATAGCTCTCACACATAATGGACGCTAATCGTCGAATGCTGTCGTCACGAGCGAACTGCTGTTGTATAACCTACACATTCGATGAGTTTGCAACGAAAGCTCAAGGTGGGAATATAAACCTCGTGGCCTGCAGTCAGGACCATCAGTGCCATCCTGGTGTACGAGCAAGCCTACCATATGGAATTTAAAAAAAAGAATCAGCTCCGAGTGCTCGAGGTCAAGTTTTGATCATACCTCTGCGAAAGCGTCACCTATGTTAACAAAAGCAGTGATACGTGATACGAGGACCTCGAAGGTGCCTTCGGTTGGAGCAGTAGGATCGGAAGTGAATAAGCGAGCATTTGGTTCATCAAGTATTGGAGTGCATGATAGGACGCGACGCGGAGTCAAAGTGGCGTGTTGCTTAACGGTTTGCTTCAGGGACGTGTGCGTGACAGTCTGGAAATCGGCTTGATCGAAGGAAATAGACTTTTCTCTAGTCTCAACGTGTTTGAATGCGACGAACCCCTTTGATGACCCTGCATCCGTGTGTGAAGGGGAGAAATAATCGGACAGTGACAGCTCGGTCTGGATTGGAGGGGTGAGTGGACGAGGTTTAGTTCTGCCAGTGGTGAATCCATTGTCACGAAGTTGCCCAGTGACAGCCGCATCAAGCTCTTTGGCTAGGACATGGGGTTCGTCACGGAGGGCGATGGCTACATCAGTCTCCGAGAGGCAGGTAATCAGGAATTTGAAGCTAGGTGGGAGAAATTGTGCCTTTTCCTTTAGGACAGAGACCACCTCTGTGTGTGAATTAACATCACCACATGCGTCGAGGGCGTCGATTATAACAAGCACAGGACCAAAGCTCGTCAATTGTTGCGCCGATGTGAGGATGAAATTAAACTGCGTGGGAATATGTGGGGAAGAGGCTATTGCCCGCCGTTTCGTCATATCCCTGAGACAAGCCATGAACTCCGGGTCGTGATCTGCAAGATCGCGAGCGATCGTGCTAAAAATATTTGCGGGCTTTTTCTGACCTTGACGTGTTCTGTCAAGACAGTATGATGATCCTAGACGAGATATGTTGTCGAATTGGCGAGCTATGGCGTGGGCAATTGCGCTGGTCTCGAATCCGCGAGGCCCGATCAACAGATAGATTGCTTCACTGCTCTTGCCATTTACCCAGTCCGAAATCTCAGCGACATGGGTTTCCTCCAGTGGCATATCGTAAATCCTCTGCGAATGGTACGAAGCGCCAGTCGCATAAGGCAAGGCAGTAAGATCTACTTTGATAGCTGGGCTTGATAAGAAATGCTGTCCCCCGACAATGAATAACTACTTACCAAGGTCTTTCAAGGCGTCATGGATGCGAAAAATGACCAATTGAGTGTTGATAACAACTTTTTGCTCTAGAGCTATCTTGATTTGTCTGAAGACCGTTTCATATTTCTGGATGGTTGCGTCGATGTTCGAGAAAATATTGGTGATGCCATGCTTCACTGGACAACTGTTAATTCGGGAACTGCATCATGCTCGATTTCAATAGCTTACATCCGCTTTGATGAATGGCATAGTCACGAACAAAGTATGCGCACTCTAGTGTTTGACGAGCGAGCAAGTTTATGGTCTCCGCTTGAGCATCGAAGCTAGACAAATCCGGGGCATTCGATAGCAGGCCATGGCTCTCACACATGATGGACGCTAATTGTCGAATGCTGTCATCACGAGAGAGCTGCTGCTGTATAACCTGCACATTGGGTGAGTTTGCAACAAAAGGTCAAAGTGGAAATGCAAACCTCGTGACCTGCAGTCAGTACCATGAGTGCCATCTTGGTGTACGGATGGGCCTACCATGGAAAATAAATGAATAAGCTGTAAGTGCTCAAGGTCAAGTTCTAGTCATACCTCTCTGAAAGCGCGAGCGATTTTGACAAAAGTAGTGATCCGTGACAACAGGAGCTGGAACACATCTATTGTGGCATCAACTGAAACGACTTGCGCGGAGAGTGGCTCGGCGTCCCCTTGCACGCCCCCCTTCCGTGTGAGAGATGCCATCGCTGAGACAGCACGAACTATGTCGTCAATGTTGTGGGCTGTAATCCTTAGACTCTCTCGACGACGGACCTCCACCGTGTTCGTTTCCATGAAAGGACGAACTTCGCATTATCCGAAATGAAAGCTTTGTCTCCAGATTTTTTTGGCTATGCTTGTCGAAAACAACGAGCTGCCCATCACAGCCTGTACATGGAGGTAAACGATAGCAACAAATGCAAAATTTTGATCCCCTACATCCAGAGCTCTGCAGAAATGCACTAATTCGACCGCTCACCATTCCAATATACTCATCACTGTGAAGGTGGCGTCGGGCATAAACTTGGAGTGACAGCGAGGCTGTCTCCGGAATGTGACTAGTGCTAGTGAACAACGGTGGTGGATGGATTGTCAAGGTCTAACTTACAAAACGTATTTCTCGTTCCAGTATATCGAGCCACTCTCCCCAGTTTTTGAGCTGGTCACTTGAATAATATCCTCGACCGCCAGCTGGACAAAAAATTGGTTGTTGAATGCGACCATTCCAATCTTCGGCAGATGAGTCAAGACAATAGCTAGAAAATTAATGAAGAACAAGAAGGAAGTTTGGAACACGAGATACTTGCCTGAGACCTCCATAGCAATTGTAGTCGACGCTACTACACACGCGACCCCCTTGCCATCCATGATGTTGGGTTTTCCGTCGTCGAGCTGAGAGCCATCTGAGGTAGTTGATGTTAAAGATGCAACTTGAAACTCCATGCTTGCAGGAAGTTGGCGTGTTACGATCTCATCTGTGTACGAAATCGGTCGCCTGATAACTGTGATATGCAGATGAGTGACCGTCAACCAACAAGGTAATGCAACTGACAACCCTGTCGCAGTAAAGACTCTACATAATCCCTGATCACGCCTATAAACTGATCGTTATGAATACGGCGTCGCGCAAAGACCTTCAGCTGGATTAGAGAGTCCTTTTGGTAGCCACTTGACCACAAACACTATTTAGTATAGACAAGCAAGTAACCAAAGGGCTGCACTCACCAACGATACTCATTCTCCCATCGTAGTGAATGTCCTCTTTGTGTCTTTGTGACACTGCTTATCTTATCATCTACCTCAATCTGCACGAAGAAACGATCATCCCAGGATGCGAGCTCATTCTTTGGAAGGTGGTGAACGATGATATCTAAGAGGCGAATATGAGGGCTCAAAAGAGGAGGTCTGCCGCTTTACGGACTAGAGATACATAGCTGAGCCTTTGTCACTTCCGCTGCCTCTTCAGGAGGGAGTTTCCTCCTTGACATCCTGGAATTTCAACGTTGTAATATTTGGGCGCTAATTATCGTGGCGTCAGTCAGTGCCGATGGCGGGTTGTTTTTGCGATAGTCGCTCTGGAAATCCGACCCAAGTTGAGAAGAATGAGATGTTGAAGCAACTGAAGTACGCAGTTTCCCTAATGAACCCCACTGAGTGAAGCGCACACAAGAACTTGTACCAGGAGGACGTTTGCGCGTGTTAAAATTTGGGAAGACAGAATAAGGACGAGGAAAACAGGGTGTCAGTAAATGTAACTTTAACCGCTGCGTTACACATATAGATCAGTGGCTGGTAAATGCATGTCGTAGATTAAAAGGGCAAGTATGGAAATATGTGGTAGTACCGGATA
Source organism: Suillus paluster (assembly GCF_016628075.1). Classification (NCBI taxonomy): domain Eukaryota; kingdom Fungi; phylum Basidiomycota; class Agaricomycetes; order Boletales; family Suillaceae; genus Suillus; species Suillus paluster. Next base: position 198,303 of record NW_024537633.1, read on the forward strand.
GGCCCTTCGGAATTCGGCGTTAAACTGCTAGCTGAATTCGCGCACCTCAGGCAGCACTTCTCGGTGCCTATAAAGGGTCTCACAGACCCAGTTTCTATGTTATGGGAAACTGGTCTCTGAGACCCCCCCTCCCGCCATCTAATTATAGTTCGTGCTCTCGCATTCCCTCGCGGGCCTCCAGCACCTCCTTTAACCCTCTCAATCGGCCTCTAGGACCACTCAATACAGTACTTCCAGCCTCTCAAAGCCACTCCCTATAGTAGCCTCCCGCATCTCTCAGTAGGCCTCTCACAGGCAAGAAGCGCTACACTTTGTCCAGTGTCATGTGTACCTACTACTACTAGCATCATGGCTTTTACATAAGGGAAGTATTCAAATTGTCACGGTGTTGGAATAAGTCCCATGCTGGTACCATCCTGCATCCACGTGGTCTTAATACAGGTATACTGTATCATGTTAAATACAGTTACAATCTACTGGTAGCACATTCGCCACTCCCCAGCAAGAATGCACTGGGCAGACCAAGTATCATCCTCCACCTGGGGGCTCGGGAAACATTTTGTCAGTCCCTGCAAGTCTCGAGACCAGAGAAAAACTCAAACCTTCATCACTATCCCTGGTGCGGATGTCAAATGCCACCAGCTTGCCTTATGCATGCAAGCACTCATCAATCCAACCTCACCAGATGGTACTGCCACTACCGCACTCGATTCGAGCAGTTCTAACATTGATGTAACCATGGACATATTGAACAACGATAACGAATGGGTATATGAACCAGACCACAATACACCTGAACTTCATCTACCCTCTCTAAGTCAGTGTGACATACCACAGGTTTTGGAGACGCAGTCAATTGAGCCCCAGCGCCGCATCCTCCCTGACAAGACATCACGCAAGCTCTATGGAACTTGGATAGAAATAATCCCCACATTAATCGAACCTCTCTTGATGTATCTCGCAAGAACAGTTGGCCAGCCACTTGAGAAGTTGAATTCCACTATATCCGCATGCGCTACAAATTCATGCGCTCAAAAGCACACAACAATTGTTTGTCTCTTCTTTGACCATAAGTGTAGTCAGACTTGTCATCCAGGCTTACTACTACTCAACTTCAGGATTTGTCTCGACTGATGTCCTGAGCTGTGATTGCTCCACACTCCCACAAGTTCTCATACATCATGGCTTATTCCCCACTGTGCCCTTGCAGCCAAGGATAGCAGTGTCTCTTGAACTGCTGTCCTTTTATCGAGCCCTATTTGAACGTTCCTGTAACACCATCAATGCACTTGTAGCTGCATTGAAAACTCATTATACTCGACGAGGATTCCAATTAACAGACTCGCATGTAAGTCTATGGTTCAGATGCTCGTGATATTGTTAACTATCCGAGTTACAGGGAAACATCATTCAGGAACCTTTCAGAAGAAGTCTTGGAAGTGCCATTCAGTGGTATGATATCCTCCAGATTGAGATGGAGCGGAAGATTGAAGCAGCAATTCTGCAAGCTTGTGACCAAATCCGTGCCTCTTACGAGCCCTCACTTCCCTCTCATCATCCTCCAGCGACCTCTCACAAGCCTCCGGCGACCTCTCACGAGCCTCCATCGACCTCTCAAGACACTCAAGTTTCTACCTTACACAGGGCACATACTGCAGTCACTTTACCCTCGTATAAAACATACAGCCGAGGTTGAAATATCCCTGTTCTACACAGGCCACCTGATGTGGGCCCATCAATGTATCTTTGTGTTAAATACAGGTGGGCCGGTCTCAAGTGTGTATCTGATACAAACAGGGAGCCCATAGTATGTGGTGTAGTAGATAAGTGTAGACTTTTCTATTGACTTTGGTAGGTAGTGTATGAAGTATGTACCTGATACTGACAGGTGGGCCAGTCTCAAGTGTGTATCTGATACAAACAGTGGGCCCATAGTATGTAGTGCAGATAAGTGTAGACTTTTCTATTGATTTTGGTAGGTAGTGTATGAAGTATGTACCTGATACCAACAGGTGGGCCGATAGTCCAAAGTGTGGAGTTTGCTATTGCATTTGATAGGCAATATACAAGAGCTATATATGTATGTATATATATATGTATGATGGAAACAAGTGGGCCGAGTGGGCAGTGGTACTGATATATACAGATGGGCTGAAAGTGTTCATAGACTAGCTTCCATAATATACATGCCAAGACCACCTCGGTCAAAGGACATTCGGTCAAATATGATGGATGAGGGATTACCAGGAATCGATCCATAATATAAATGCCAAGACCACCCCAGTCAAATACACTTGGTCAAATACAACTCGGTCAACAGACATTTGGTCAAATATGATGGATGAGGGATCTACCAGGATCCGATGCATAAGATACATGCTAAGAGCACCTCGGTTAAATATGACATCGGTCAAAAGACACTCAGGGTAAATACGACTCGGTCAAATATGACTCGGTCAAAAGACACTTGGGTAAATATGACTCGGTCAAATATGACTCGGTCAAAAGACACTCGGTCAAGAGACATTCGGGTAAATATGACTCGGTCAAAAGACACTTGGGTAAATACGACTCGGTCAAATATGACTCGGTCAAAAGACACTCGGTCAAGAGACACTCGGGTAAATACGACTCGGTCAAATATGACTCGGTCAGAAGACATTGCTGCATGAAGCCATTCGGCAGTCACAGCACCTGCATGACGGTGCCATTAGGCAGGGTGGCATAGCCGTTCATAGGGATGTGGTAACTACTGAGTGGGACAGATACCGGAACGTGCTGAGACTCAGCCTTGAGACGCGCTGGTGAGCCAGTCTGATTGGACTGGGGAGGTTCTGCAGGAGGTGACATCTGCATGTCTGTCGGTTGATGTGCTGTGCCATTGAGAGTCGTGGTGGCGATGCCATTGGGTGGTGCAATCAGCCTGACCTGAGTCGCCATCTGGCGTAGGAGTGCCAGAATGGTTGCTGTTGGCTCCGTTCATGGAAGCGGCGGTGTGAGGAGGGGAGGACTGCTGAGCTGAAGACGATGGCAAGAAGATATCGGTGAATTGTACGAGTTGGTGAAGTTTCAGTTGCGTGGAATCTCATTGGCATGCGTGATGCGGCCACCGAGATTGGGCGATCGGTCATATGGAGTATAAATTGGTCAATTCTGAAAAGACAAGAAACTGAAGGATACCGTGCCAACTGCAACACATGACCGAAATACACTCTGCCGACATGCTGTCGGTACTTATATCACAGGAAAGAGAGTGAATATACATGGAATCAACGGCCAAACAATTGCATTTGAAAGTAAGTAATACAAGTCCGTGATATACTGGGGTAATTCTGCCAACGGACGCATGCTCTATGTACAACTATGTATTGAGCCGAATGATCAGGGGAGAGACTTTACGGCTGAAGCAGGTGATGTTCCAGCAGAATGGGGTCCAACTACAGCAGGAGCGGATGAAGGACCGGCATGTGCTGACACTGAGGATGCTTGGCCAGATGTGAATGTGTCGCCATGCATGTCAAGGCGACCGAAAGGGCGAGACGCTGAAGGGCCTGCAGCAGATGCTGAGGTAGCAACCGAAGGGCTGTACACACCGTTCAAGTACCTGATGCCCATTGCTTGCATCTGTGGGGTGGCTGAGGTAGCACCGAAGTTGCTCATCATTGGTGGTGGGAAGGATGGGTTGGCAATGGTCTGTGCCTCCCGAAGCTTCTCCACCAGGCTGGTCAGGCCATTGACAAGGTTGACAGTGGTGCCAAGATCGAACTGCATGGAGGAAAGCTTCGCATGCATCGAGGAGATCCGGGTTTCGCAGTCCTGCTGCACCGCATCGACCCTGGCAAGGGTATTCTGGTCAGTGACTTGCATGGCAGCGACCTTAGCAGCCAGGGAAACCACACATTCGTGGATGGCGCTGACGGTGGGTGGGAGAGATGCCGAAGGGAGGGAAACATCTCCGGCCGCAGGAGTTGCCAGTCGGAATGACGAAGTCATCGGAGTTGGGCTCTGCCCAATGATCAGCGGGGAAGTCATCCGCAGATGCGATTGCCCGAGGCTCATCGACAACGATCTTGTCGTCCGCTGTGGGCTCAACCAGGGCATCAGCAGTGGGCTCCATGTCAGCGTCATCATCACCTGTGATGGACACATCTAGAAGCAAAGGTTAGAGGACATTATCATAAAACAAATGTTTGCTTACCAGTAGCCTTGACACCCTCCACTTCAGACTCCATGATGGGAGTCGGTGGATGTGCCCGTGAGGTTGCTCTGGTTCTCCTGAGCGGACCATTGGACTTGGACCTCGGGGTTGCCATCAGGGGAACCTTCTTGGAGGCTGGTGCAGCCCTGGACCTCGGGTGTGCCATTGGCGCAGGAGTGTCGGAATCGACCGACATCGGTCGGTCACACTTCACCTTCATGAGGCTGCATTTGGTGCAGGACCTCATGACCTGCCCTTTCTTGCCGATGATGACAAGGCAAGGCTCATCGACACACCTCTTGCAAGGTGGATCGTACTATCACACTGTGAGTACTCGGTGACCGAGCAGAGATAGAAAACTCACAGTCTTAGCCCCAACATCAGCCTTGGCTAGTGGGCACCCTCTAATGGACTCGGCAACTTCCTTGGCCTTCTCCTTTCCTTTACCCTTCGCCGGCGTGCGACCGATGGCGTCCTCGGCATGCGTCTGAGAATTGTTGAGGGGTGATTGCTGGTGGGCAAAGGTAAATCTCACCTTCTTGACGCCTTTGGTCACGCCCTGTCCATGAGTCAGTGACGGTGTCGATATTGAATTCACCGAAGTGCTTACCTTGGACTTCGGCGGACCAGCCGGCTTTACAACCACAATGGTGCCTCCTGGCTGACCGTCCTCATCCTCGGTGTCAGAGACCAAGACTTTTGACAAGGGCCTTGAGACCTTGCGCTTCTTCCGGCCCATCTCAGCGCTTGGGCTGTCCTCTTGGGATCTCCGAGTCCCGTGGGCAGGCTGTTTGCCCTTGCCAGGTCATCGTGCCAGGCACAAGAAGATTGTGCTGGTGCCCGGCGGTAGGGAGCGATTCAATCAGAGGGACTGATATTGGTGCAGGGGCTGGGGCTGAGGCTGAAGCTGAAGCTGAAGCTGGAGCTGGGGCTGGCATGACTTGAGGTGCAGGTTCGGGTATGCCTCCTGCCACTGTCAAGATGTTGAGCTGTGAAGATAGACAGAATGACTGCCGACTTACCATATCCGACGGTCTTTGGGAAGAATGGGTGGGACTCCATCCGAGTATCTTTATCCCGGACCCGGGCCCACTGTGGGGCGATGCCTTTGTTCATGGTCGCTCTGACCTCGGCTGCAGCAGACAGCAGCAACGGCGAGATGACCGAGGCATTTCTGCCATGCTGCTGAAGGGCAGTGGACTGTGAAGGGTTGGTGAGCAAATTAGAACATCGGGAATCAGAAACTTACCACTAGCCGGGCAATTGCATGAGCTTGGTCAACGACCACGCTGCCATCTGCTTGATGAATTTTAATCTGGCGGAGTGCACGGCGCAAAGATGTGTCGGCGACCGCCAAAGCCTGGTTCGATTTGAGTGTTGAAGACATTGTACAGATGTAATAGTAAAAATGTAGAAGATAGGATGAGTGTTGACTCTGTTATATGGGGAACGACAGTATGTGGATGTGGATTTGACTTCACAAAAATGAAGTTCACAAATTGCGCTCATGTTGTCGGCAAAATGCCGTCTGCATCAGCAGTGGGTTATGAAGGTGAGTATCGGTCACGTACATTGCCATTCCACACTGACTATTTCTCAGCCAATTTTGACATGTGCTGGGGAGATTCGCCATTGGGCGGAGGTGATGTCCTTCGCACCAGTGGGACCACCGCACCAGCGATGAACTCGGTCAACTCAGGTTGGTCGGAAATCCTTTTTTGAGTTGCTGATACTGACAGTCTGGTGCAGCTGCTAACACACAGCAGTCGCCTGAGAGTCACTCCACTGGCACTCAGGCTTTCTATGACATTGTTATGACCAACGTCCCTTAACCTAACTAGTAGGTGTCTGGAGTTTGGATCGTCTGAAGAGGATAAAGCAAGGATAGATTGAGAGGGAACGTCTAGGCCTACGATGACGTAAGAACGAAGAGGTTAAGTCTAAGGAGTACTACTGACTACGACCTAAACTATATACTACTCTCTAAGCGGAGATATCTGAGTATGAAAGGTTGTGATATATCTATATACGGTCATAACATTGCACCTAGGGTATAGGGCGTCTTATCAACCAATCAACTACAAGAAGGAAAGGGTAAAGGGTTCATAGGGTTTAGGGGTATCGGTGATTAAGCAGGGTTCTCAGGGACTGCTTCTATTCAGGGTAAGTGGAGATGAAGAAGGGTGTGAGAGAGTTCTGTGACAAGAAGTCTCGAGCGGTAATTAAGGATCTCGATAAGAGATGGGATCTGGAGATGTATCAGGTACGATCGGATCTAAGGGTTCTCCAGGGTCTTCGGTAATGAGCATGCTTCTCTATGAGTGGCGCTTCTGTGATAGGGGTTCAGGGTTTAGCTGTGACTGTGCAACAGGTTCTTATGTAAGGGGTTCGGTAAATGACAGAGGTAACTCTTAACATGTCATGTGTAGGAAGTGAAGGTCTGCGATGTGAAAGGGTGATGACTCTTCGAGAGATAGCTCGTAAAGGACTCTCGGTTATGGTTCGATCATAGAGGCATGTAGATGCTTATGATGTAACCCGTTGCCTAATCATAGGACTTCTAAGGATGTGATGAGTTCGTATGTCTAGGGTTACGGATAAGATGGATGATGTCGATGTAGTATAGATGTGATGTAAAGATAGTGATCGTTAATTGGTTATCCATCTTATCTTATCAGGGATCTATCTAATCTAATCTTATCGGATAAGGTGACTTAGGGTTTTGATAATCGAAATTTAGATGCAGTTGGTAACATTCATGACAGACATGGGCTTTGGCTGTGGCTCACCGGATACATCTGTAGTACCGAGAGACGGCTCGCCGAGCTGACATGTTCGAAACCACCGAGGATTTGCTGCACTGAGCAACTCTGAGGCTGGAAAGCATCAATGCTTTAACAAGTACGTTCATATTTCAGCTCATCCTCACTGGCATCACATTGACCTGCACTTGACAGGAGATGACCTAGGACACACCTCGGCCATCGATGATGTCGCGTCTCCCCAAGATATTGTGCATGCCAACCGGGATTTGATATCAGGCATATCGGGATGCGCGCAACCGATTGATTGAAGCCGGCAAAGATGTTGTCAGGATGCAGCATCTGATGAACATGCAGCGCCAGATTGATGATCCACTGCATGTGTTGCTGCTGGCAATGAGGAAAATGGGCAGGGGACATTCCCCATTCCAGTAGTATATAAGACCAAGTACTGATACCAAAGGTTGTTAATAAATGACATGTATATACCAAGATCATTGAACAAATGAGATGTATATAGCGAGATGATTCATGGCCGAGGAGAAAGCTATACACAAATATCAGTCAAGTGATATATACCGAAGCCAGTCATACTGTGAGCAGCTGGCCGATGAACCCCATGAGACCGCCGACAACTACACATAGTCGGCATATCTCTTGGGCTTTTGCCGAGGTCTGGCGCCTAGTGAGTCGTCAACCTTACTTCTGGTGCGCTTTGCTGGTGCATCAGAGAGTGGGTATGCTGCTGATTGGGTAGCCCTAGTCTTCTTCGGCGACTGGTCTTGTGCCGCCAGTGAAGCATCTGCGGTAGCCCCTGTCTTCTTTGGCTGACCGGGCTTTGACCGACAGTGATGCATCCCCGGTAGCCCTAGTCTTGTTTGACACCCGGACCTTTGCTGCTGGGGGTGCCTGAATGTGTTCCAGACCCCGATGAGTAGAATGTGGGCCGAAACCACGGGCATGCTGTCCAGCATGATGAACTCTG